>NC_136507.1:4660691-4820691 GCF_053919585.1 Euprymna scolopes | reverse complement strand
CTATTTCTCTATTTAATATCGATTCCAGCAACTTACTCATAACACACAGGAGGCTTATTGGTCTGTACTGAGAGGGAGATGACTTATCACCTGAATTCTTAAATACAGGGCATACTGATGAGGTTTTCCAGGGAGTTGGAAAGCACTTCTCCTTAAGGCAACGCTTAAATAGTTTCGTAAGTATGGGAACAAGTCCTGGTTGAAGCTTTTTTAACACTATAATTGGGATGCCGTCAGGGCCAGTTGCTTTACTGGAATCAAGGTTCTTGATTAGCTTGGCGGCCTCATGCACAGATATTTGTATGTTACCTAGCGTGTTCTGTGTTATAGGAGGAAATATGGGGAGTTGATGGCCTTCGTTGCATAGGGTAGAATTAGCTGCAAAGTTCTTGGCAAATAGTTTGGCCTTGTCTGATGCTGACGAGATGACCTCTGGTCCATTGATAATGGTTGGGATAGAACGCACACTTCTGTTCAGGATCCTATTTGTTATTTACCAAAACTGGTGGGAACCAAGCCGCTGATCAGCTACTTTGGATTTAACAGACTGGGCATATAGCTCTCTTGCATTTTTTATTACTCTTTTACAATGGTTGCTGGTGTTCCTGAAAGCAGCTTTAGTCTCAGTGCATCTGTTACGTTGGTAGTTATGGAAGAAGTGATTTCTGTGCGCAATAGCAGCAGCACATTCTGGGGAGAACTATGGCTGGCTGTTAGGTTTTTGTTGAAATTTTTTAGATGGTATGAATCGGTCTATGCCTACAATTAACCATTCGGTCAGATCTGATACTATAGAGGACACATCCTTTTTAAACATGGAATGCAAAGGTAAATCAGATATGAATGTACAGAAGCTGTCCCAGTCAGCCATAGAGTATCAGTATACAGTACGGTGGAGGGGTATGTCTGGGGACTTATTATATTTCACTTTTATCTTAACTGATATGATGGAGTGGTCGGAGGATCCTAGAGGAGAATGAACGGAACATGAACATAGCTCAGGGGAAGTTGATTGCGTCTTGTCAGTTGACCAGAATAATCTCATATGCATAAAGGATTTTTTTTTCATTATTATAATAGTAGTTGTAGTAGTGGTGATAGTGATAATAGTAATAATAATAATAATTATTATTATTATTATTATTATTATTGTTATTATTATTGTTATTATTGTTATTATTATTATTATTGTTATTGTTATTGTTGTTATTATTATTATTATTCACTAGGAGTAGTCACACAGGCTACCATCAAATATTTCTCCTTAAGGACAACTTATGGCGCTATCCGGAGTTTGAGTGACAACAAGTCACCCCAGACTTCCAGTACTCTTCGCCTCTCTCGATAACCATCGCGTTTGCATTTGTATTAACGTAACGGCCGCTTACCATTGATTTCTCGTTGATAGGTGTTCCACTGGTCAACAGGGTGGGTCCAGTCGTCATCATACAACTGTTCGAAATTCTGAGGATGTGGCTGGATATAGGGGGAGTGAGAATTGCCAGAGAGGGTACCAAGACATGAAGTGAGTTGGAACAGGAAATGTAAAAAAAACATGGACAGATGAGGAAAGAAGAGTCCTGTGGGAATGCTTTGTAAGAAGTAAAAGTACCAAATCTGGTGGATATATCCGAAATATCCGATATGAAGGAAGAATTGGAATCGAGAGGAGGGGGACCTTGAAGTGTCGCAAGTTTGGTATCCCAGTTAAAACAAATTAAATATAACAACCTACTTTCAGTGATTGCAAGAGAAGAGACTGAATGGATGGTTAGGAATGAAATGAATAACGAAAGTAAAATTGATGAAACTAGCTCTGATGAAAGAACTGAGAGAGTGGAAGTGCAGAAGGGAAATGTAAACGATGATGGGAGGCGGACAACTGAGGAGGTATGGAATCCTATGGTTAGGGGAAGTAATGAGAAAGTTTTTGAAGGATCTAAGGCAGATGAGATCATTGACTCTAAAACAATGGAGCCAGTGAAAGGAGCAGATGTATGGGTAAGTGGTGATGAAGTTTGAACTTTGACTTCTGTAGAAAAAGAAGTACTCCAGAAGTTAAGAGAGGTTCTTCTTAGAGACGATATCATAGAGATTCCAAGTATGAAGAGTAGTGATAGGCAGAAGGTGAAAAACGAGGTAAAAATAATTCAAGGAGTAATTCACAACATCATAAGAAAGAACATATCGATTACGGAACTTAACAGGCTTCTATATGCAGCGTCATATGTTATTGCGAATTTTCTTGGCTTATTACAGAAGAAAAAGGGAAAAATGAAAGATAGAAGGCCACACTGGCAGAGGCAGCTTGGAGAAAGTATTAAACGGTGGTGGAAAGACATTGATAGAATCAAAGAAATAAGAAAAGGAGTTAAACTAGGACAGAAAGCTAAGGATGAGCTTGAAAGGAGGTATAGATTGCTGGAAAAGGGAATGATGAACTTTCTAACAAAGTTGAAAGAGAAGGTCCACACTGGTGGTATAAAACTTAGGAACTTTGTTGGAAAAAGTGTTGCATTTCGGCAGAACAACCTTTTCTGGAACAATCAGTCTCAGTTGTATAAAAAATTAAATGGTAGTAAACAGGTGGGAAATAACAACACTCCAAATGCAAAAGATGCAAGGAAGTTCTGGAGTGGGATTTGGTCTGTCGAAGGGCGATAAAATGAGAAGGCTAGCTGGTTGGGAGAGGTCAGAGAAAGGCTATCAGAAATGCAGCAGATGAAGAACGTTGAGATAACCATCGATGACGTTAGCTGGCCTACGAAGGATGACAAACTGGAAGGCACCTGGTCCAGATGAAGTGATGGGCTTCCGGTTTAAACAGTTCCCATGCCTTTATCCACCAATAGCTGCTGCTCTGCAAAGGGTTGTAGAGTCAGGAGATGTCCCTGATTGGCTTGTGAAGGGAAGAACAACACTGATTAGGAAAGATCCTGCAAAAGGAACAAATGCCAATAATTATAGATCAATTACATGTCTGCCATTGATGTGGAAACTGTTGACTGGAATATTTGCGGAGAAAATTTATGAACATCTAGAGAGTAATGGTGTTTTTTCTGATGAACAAAAGGGGTGCCGGAAAGGCTTGAGAGGTACTAAAGAGCAACTACTAATTGATAAAGCAATAATGCAGGATGCGAAGAAGAAGAAGAAGAGAAATCTGAGCATAGCATGGATCGATTACAGAAAGGCTTATGACATGGTTCCTCATTCATGGATACGTGAAATACTATTGATGATGAAGGTTGCTGAGAATGTGGTAGGGCTTTTGGAGACAAGTATGGCTCAATGGAAAACGGCGCTGACAGCAAACAGAGAGGAGATGGGGCAGGTTGGCATTAAACGTGGGATATTTCAAGGAGATTTGTTATCGCCACTTCTTTTTGTAATGATAATGATGCCACTGAGCATCCTCTTGAAGAGAGAAAAACTGGGGTATAACTTTGGATCTGATGACAGATACCTCAACCATCTACTGTTTATGGATTTGAAAATATTCGGTAGAAATGAAAAGGAAATGGAGAGACTGGTAGAACGTGGGGACATACTCAGGAAACATTGGGATGGAGTTTGGGATTAGTAAATGTGCGGTGCTGGTGATGAAAAGAGGAGTAAAGATTCATTCGAATGGAATAGTGCTACCAAATGGAGAAATCATGAAAGAAATAGAAGATACAGGATATAAGTATTTAGGAGTGCTGGAGGGTGTAGGCATCATGAACAGAGAAATGAAAGAAAAAGTCAGGAAGGAGTATCTTAGAAGAGTGAAACTAATTGCAAAGTCGAAACTGTATGGAGGAAATCTAATGAAAGCAGTAAATGCATGGGCAGTCAGTGTTTTGAGATACTGTGCGGGAATTTTAGAATGGTCTGACAAGGAGTTGCATGCCATGGATATAAAAACAAGAAAAGTTTTAGCAATGTTTGGTATATTTCACAAGTAGCGTAGCAAGGCTGTATCAAAAGAGGAAAGATGGTGGGAGAGGATTGAAAAGTGTAAAAGATTGTGTTAGAACCGAGGAGATGTCGTTGAAAGAGCATGTGGTTAGAAGTGGGGAGTGGATGCTTAAGGTTGTGGCCAATGAAGTGGAGGTATGTGAAACCAAGGCTGATTATGTGAAACATATGGATAGAGAAAGGGCAGAGGAACTGGCTAGGAAGAAAATGCATGGACAGTTCTTCCAGGATCTAGCAGAAGTGTCTGATGAAAGATCATGACAATGGCTTAGAGCTGGGTATCTGGCTAAGAGTACTGAAGCTTTTGTTTGTGCAGCACAAGAGCAGGCATTAGAAACACGACTGTTCAAAAACGTGGTTCTAGGAGAGGAAATTGCTGCAGAACGCCAGATTTGTGGTAAGACCTCAGAGTCAATTGCGCACCTCGCAGCAGGGTGTAGTGGACTGGCCCAGAGAGAGTACCGCAAAAGACACAATCGCATGGGACTCCGGATATATTGAGAGGTGTGTAAGAGGGTTAGGGTGAAGTGTGCTGGAAAATGGTTTGAGGAGGTGCCTAATGAGAGCAAGTGAGGATGGCAAGGTAGAGGTATGGTGGGACAAAAGTGTCATAACGACCAAGCAATTGGAACATAATCGTCTGAATTTGGTCGTCATTGACAAGGTTTCAAAAAACTGGCAGATTGTAGACTTCTCAGTACCCTGGGACAGGAATGTGAGAGAGAAGGAGAATGAGAAGTGGAGCAATTATGCTCCATTGGCCTTGGAGATAAGGCGTATACATGGGGTTAAAACACAAATAATCCCGGTCGTAGTTGATACACTAGGAGTAATATCAAGTCGTCTAGAAGGACAATTGGAAAAACTACAATTCCCCGATGTTTTAGGTGGCCTTCAAACCTCTGCAATTATAGGTACCACCAGCATCCTTAGGAAAACCCTTGATCTTTGAAGCTCCTGGTTTGAAGCCGGGATTAAGGGAAATCCTCTGGAAATGAATCCCATCCCTTTCCAGAGAGATGTTTATAAACGAAATCAGAATTATTATTATGATTATGATTTTTATTATTATGATTATTATGATTTTAAAAAAAAAATTTTTTTTTTTTATTCAATTTTCACCCCAAACAAGGCACAGTGCCACTTTGAAGCAGGGGGCTACTATCAGGGACTTAATTAGCGGGGTCATTATAAAGAGAGATGAGTAGAAAGATGTTTGTTTACATTACACTTGAACTTCTGCATATCAGTGCAGTTGGGAAAGCAGAATCTCGGAAGGGAGTTCCAAAGACCCGCAGTTCTGGGGAAGAAACTATTGGAGTAAAAGGCTTTCTTGCACCTAGGGATCTCCACTGTAAAGGGATGAAACTTAGTAGCTTGTCGGGTTTGTCGGGGGTAGTTACATCGGGGAGGTACAAGTGTTTGCAGTTCGTCAGAGCATTCACCATTAAAGTATTTGTAGAACAGGCAGAGGGATGCAACATCTCATCGATGGGGCAGAAGCTGAAGCCTAGATGACAGTTCAGGACCTATCAGGTTGGCGACTCTCTTTTGAACCCTGTCCAGGAGCGAGAGACAAGCAGTAGATGCACCAGCCCAGATGTAACAACAGTACTCCATACATGGGCGAATGTTGGCCTTATAGAGGTATAGGATATGATTGTTAGAAGAAGGATTTTTCAAACAAGTCATTATGAGTAATTCTTTTGTCAGACTTCCATCACTCCCTGCTTCTTTCAATAACCATTGCAAATCACTTTGTATTAAGTCAACAGCTGTTTACTATTGATATCTTACTGGCAATAACCATTAGCCATCCAATGTCTTCGGTACTCTTTGCATCCTTCCAGTAGAGATCTGGTTGGTGTACTTTCTCCTTGATCTTATCATCCTTCTTGACCCATCATGACCATCTTGTGTGGTACAAGCCTTGGCCGATATTACCACATGTGCATGCTTTTTTTGGGGGGAAATGAATATAAACTTATTGAGTTTCTGACAGTTTCAACTTCTTTGGACTCTTTCTATATAATTTGTTTTATTTCTTTGTCAACTCACCTGGTTATGTGGGTTGGTTTCTGTAATCGAGGATTTTCACCTGTTTTCACCAGTACTATGCAATGTATGGTGTCAGTTCTCCCTTTGATTCCAATTTCTCCTGCAAGGTTTTATGAAAATGTTCTTAGTACTCCTACAATTATTGGCATTACTTTCTTTATGCTCCATATTTCATTTAAGTTCTTAGGCAAGTTTCATATATTTGCTTCATTTTTCTGCTTCCTTGACCTTCATCATGTGAACAACTAAGAATTGTCAACTCTTTCATCTTCTTTTTATCATTATTTTCATTATTATTATTATTATTATTAGTATTATTATTATTATTATTATTATTATTATTAGTAGTAGTAGTAGTAGTAGTAATAGTAGTATATTTCTTTCTTATTTATAATGTTTATATTTTTCTTTATTAATTAATATTTAATCACTTGGACAAAGTTAAACAACGTTGAGCCTGGTCAGTACTAAAATGGATGACCATTTGGGAATACCAGGTGCTGTATGTGCTCTCTGCTTATCTCTGTACTGTTTCCAGTTGTCCTGAACTTCTCCTTGCCACTGAACTGAGCAGTGCCAATTCAGATGTGTGAGTGGGTGTGGGTGGGTGTGGGTAGGGGGGGGGACGCAAGCCTTGCCTCATAATTACATGTGCAGCTACCCTTACAGGGGATATCCATGCTCTTTTGAGACTGAATGAAGGCATCGATTAATTATTTATTCTATTTATTAATATTCTCATTGTTGTTAAAGGGGTTTTACTAAAAATGTATAACTAAAATTATGCATGATCAATGAATGTAGACTAACTGCTCCTGCTGTTTGTCACATAGAAACAATGAGTAAAGTCCGAATCGGATGTTTAGTAGTGTCAGATTTTTGGCATATATAAAGCACTTTAAATAACGTACGCTTATTTGCTCCTGCTGCTGATTTGCTATTAAAGCAACTTCAATATGAATGAACTACTGGGTTTGTCAGAGCAAAATATTGTTAAAATCTGTTGTGGCATTATTAAAATATATCTATCTATCTATTCTATACTCCTATAAATTCGGTTTTCTTTTGTGTGTATCGATATTCATATTAAAAACACTCTTTTCTATATATTTAAAAAGAAAATACAATTTTCTTATATCTGGGTTGTGGAATTGTATTCACTAGCAAACGATCTAGCTAATTTGCATATTCTTTTAAACATTCATTTTAATTAATTTTCTATTAGTTGCTTCGGTTTTTTAATGGGATAATCATCTTTAGTTAACTATTACTATTGTAATTATATTCATGCAGATATTCTACATGATTTATACTTGCATAATATTTGCGAAAAAAGTTTATAGTGAACACAAAATTGTTTCCATATATATTTATGTATACGTAAATATTTTTGTTAAAAAAATCTATCTATCTATCTATCTATCTATCTATCTATCTATCTATCTATCTATCTATCTATCTATCTATAAAAGTGAACGTGTCTGTGTGTCTGGTGTCTGTCTCTCTGTCTGTGTACATTTCCCTACGCAATAACTCTGTTAATTTTTAGTGTACAAACTCGAAATTTGATATACAGGGTGCTGAGATTTGGGAAAATCGATGTGATCGTTTTTCGGTCAGAAATTTGGCTGTTAAGGGGTCAAAGTTTAACGATTTGACCTTTGAGAACTCTACCCAAACTCTTCCGACAATTTTGGGTCCAAACACTTGAAATTTTAGATATAGATTCCTTGAACATGGATCTAACTTAATAACTATATTTGAGCCCAAAACAATAAATGTTAAGGGGTCATAATAGGAGTCAAAGTTAAAAAAATTGACTGTTTTTTTTTTGTTTTTGTTGCTCAGCATACACCTCCAAATACCCGGGCAACGTCGGGCCGAAATGCTAGTATATCTATAAAAGCGAACGTGTCTGTGTATCTGTGTGTCTGTCTGTGTGTCTTTGTATCTGTCTGTCTGTCTGTGTACATTTCCCTGCGTAATAATTCTATCAATTTTCAGTCTACAGACTCGAAATTTGATATACAGGGTATTAAGATTTGGGAAAATCTATGTGATCGGTTTTCGGCCAGAAATTTGGTTGTTATTGGATCAAAGTTCAACGATTTGACCTTTGAGAACTCTACCCCACTCCTCCGACAATTTTGGGTCTAAACACTTGAAATTTTAGATATAGATTCCTTGGACATGGATCTAACAATAAATTGATTTAAGCCCAAAACAATAAATGTTAAGGGGTCATAATAGGGGTCAAAGTTAAAAGGTTTTTGACCTCTGCAGTCTCTACCAAATTACTCAGTCAATTTCTGGGCTAAAAATTTGAAATTTTACATAAAGGGTATTCAGAGATAGGGAAAGCTTTTTAATCGGTTTGGGTCGAAAATTTTTAGTTACCAATATATGTATGCATGTATGTGTGTATGTATGTATGTATGTATGTTTGCATGTCTGCCTAAAACTTTCGACAGAGGCGACGGATTTTAGCAAGATCAGTATTGTTTTGAAGGTCGACCTTTCAGATGACAAATATCGAAAAATTGGCTAAAAACATTAATATTTTCACCTTCAGCAGGGCACTTTTATACGGGGGTGGGGTTGCATTTTTTGCCGATATTTTTTAAAGTCATCCCCTCTTTTTGATTGTCTAGCCTTAATTTAAACATAAGTAACTACCGGTTTGTTTGTGGTTGTAACAGCAAAGATGTCAGTTATTTTCCCCGTTCTTTTCCTCCTTTGCGTTACGGGTTCGAGCCTGCCATCGTACTAACACTTTTTTTTTTTTGCTCAACATACACATCCAAACACCCGGACTACGCTGAGCTGAAATACTAGTATATCTATAAAAGTGAAAATGTCTATCTCTTTTTTCTCTATGGTAGTTAAGGAAGACTATTATACAGAAAGGCATTACTTTACATAGTCATTACTTTTTAATATATACATATGCACATAAACTTATGAACAGTATATAGGGTCTGAGGAAAGCCGGGCAGAACTGCTAGTCTATATATCTATAAAAGTGAACGTGTCTAGGTGTCTGCTGTGTGTCTGTCTATCTGTGTACATTTCCCTACGCAATAACTCTTTCAATTTTTAGTCTACAGACTCGAAATTAGATATGCAGGGTACTGAGATTTGGGAAAATCTATGTTATCGTTTTTCAGCCAGAAATTTGGCTGTCAACGATTTTGACCTTTGAGAACTCTACCAAACTCCTCCGACAATTTTGGGTCTAAACATTTGAAATTTTAGATATAGGTTACTTGGACATGGATCTAACTTTATAATTTGATTTAAGCCCGAAATAATAAATGTTAAGGGATCATAATTGGGGTCAAAGTTTTTTAAAAATTGACCTCCGCGGTCTTTACCAAATTACTCAGTCAATTTTTTGTCTAAACATTTGAAATTTTACATAAAGTTTATTCAGACATAGGGCAAGCTTTTTAATCGTTTTTTTGCTGAAAATTTGGCTTCCAAGGGGTCAAAGTTCAAAAGATTTCACCTTTGCGGTTTCTAGCAAACTATTAAGCCAATTTTGAGTCTAAACATATGAAATTTTACATAAAGGATATTCAGACATGCAACAAGCTTTTTAATCAGTTTTTGGACGAAAATTGGCTGGCAAGAGGTCAAAGTTTATGGAGTTGACCTTTGCAGACTCTGACAAACTCCTCCGTCAATTTGGGGTCTGAACACTTGAAATTTTAGATGTAGGTTACTTGGACATGGGCCAAACATTTTAATTTATTTTGAGCCCAAAACAATAAATATTAAGGGGTCAAAATTGGGGTCAAATTTTAAAAGAATTTGACGTCTGCGGTCTCTACCAAATTTTCTCTTTGGAAGTTAAGAAAGCCTATTATTATAGAAAGGCATTACCGTACATATTCACACTTTTTGATATATATACATATGCACATAAAGTTATGAACAGTACATAGGGCCCGAGTAAAGCCGGGCGGAACTGCTAGTCCATAATAATTTTGATTATTTCAGAAGGAATATATACTTTTAAAAAAGTATATATTTTTATATATTCCCATATATATATATATATATATATATATATATATATATATATATATATATATATATGTTAAGTAATGTGATTTATAATTTAAAATTTAAAAATCAAATTTTAATTAAATTAAAAATCAGTTTCATAAGAAGGAACAACAACAAAATCAATTATCTGTACGATCGTTTCGGAAAACAATGCTTTTTATTGTGGTATACATCAAGTTATGTAGAATAATTATATATAGTTTTTTGGTAAGCAAGGTCTCCTCATCAGCAAATTTATATATATATAACATCAAAGATGTAAATAGACACCTTCCTTATCATTAATAATAAAGACTGCTGTCAGATAGTCCTGATGAGTTATTTGTTATTTTCCTCACTGATGAATTTAACAACGACTCAGTTAACAGTGGAAAGTGGAATCCCTAAGTTTGCATTGATGAAGTCCACTTCCAAACTAACTGTATGGCTCCATTAAAACTCTGAAAATTTTAAAGCTTAAATGATATATATGAAAAAAAAATGCCAATTTGTGCAAAATATTTCAAACTTTTGTTGCTTCGTACGGTTCCGTATGCTAGACATCGGTGAAAGCATCAGAAACTTTAAACATTTATAAATTGTGTGTATGTATGTGCGTATATACTTATACACACATGTAAATGTATAACATTTATCGCATTCTGACCGCTATGTCAACCGAATGCGTCGCATTCAAGTACGATCGTGGCGCACCTCTTTAAAATAAAATATCCAAGGGAGGTAACACATAGAATTTATATGGCTTCTTTAGTTTCTTCTTTGATACTTGTTAGCATTCTCGAAATTAGCATTTTTCAAATACTTTGCAGAGCTATCATTCAATTTGGAAGACATTAAACGTGATTTGAAGCTTTATCTATATTTTCCTGCTCTTTTTTTTTTTTTAATTATTATTATAATGCAACTAAAAGAAACAAATACGTCAAAATGGGGAGTTTCTTTTGTTTGTTTTTATTTTAATCATGGAGGCTAAGAAGGGGAAATAAACCACTACGAACTTACAGTGCTAACAAGAATTTTTAAGTTAAATTAATTTTGTTAAATAATAAATTTATCTTTCTTTGTCGTCATTAATGCTGATCGCAGTTGTTAATTTATTGACTTAAAAAAAAAAAAACATTTCAAACTGAAAGGTCAAAACAAAACAAAACAAAAAAAGCTTTGCCACATATGGCGTTTATTCGACGATACTTTATAAGAATTGTTTTGATATGTTGGGCAGTGCCCACTGCCCAGCCCAACTTGGGCACGAATCAGCTAACTTAACATTTATTCATTTGATCATTCGTACTTAAGAACAAAATATATTATATAAAAGGAGTAGCATTTTAAAGCAAATTATTAATCTTATTGAATAAAATAATTTAATGAAAACTCGATGACTAAAAAAAAAAAAAAAAATGCATTACGGGTGTCAGCCGTTTAAATAAAATCCGATCTACCTCGATACTTAATGAATTACGCACGTAAAAACATGCAATTTATTCAATATAGATAACGCTCTGTCTGAAAAGGTATTGAACACTGTATATAGTGAAAATTCGAAATTTTGAGCCAGTTTCAGAGCCGATATTCATAGCTACCATTGTATTATATATTTATAATATTCTGATTCTCCGAGGATTAATGTGAAAAGAACAATAATAAAAAAATAAATAAATAAATATAAAAATGTCCATATTCCCATTATTTTCAAACAGGTGCAATCAGAGTTACTGCCCCTGATTTTTCACTCCCAACTAATTATAAATATTAAATTGTTATATTTTATCTTCAGTTTCTTTCTATTTTTAAACATTTCGAATTATTACTAAATATATTCTAAATATCAACACCATTTCTAAAACATTGATTGCAATTGTCATATTTGGAGGGAGGAAAAATGCCATAAATCAGGAAATTTTTAACATCTACATTTAAGTAAAGGTACAAGTATTTTGCATGAATTTCTTTTTTAACTGAATCATTTTTTTAAAGAGAAAATATTTAATAGAAAAAATATTTCTTACTTTTATTGTCTTAATTCAATTTTATAGTTGATGTTTAACCTTGAATATTGACATTATTGCTGAAAAAAATAAAATAAACAAATAAAAAAAGTAATTTTCTTTTTAAAGAAACGGAAATCTGACCATATTTGGCACAAATAAACTTTAGTCTATGTTTGACTTGTCCATCAAGGTTCAGCAGTAATGTCCAAAAGTTCTTGCTTTATTGCTGTTCAGTGATAAGCATGGATATGATGTAGTACAAAATTACCAATAACTCTAACATTTTTGGTGCTACACTGATTTGGTGCTGCTATTGCACTTTTCAATAAAAAAAATAGCTAGGGGATTGTTTTGATATACATTATCTTAGAGATAACCTTACAGATAAAAATCTGCGGGGATTAACATCCGGTCAGTGTGAAACCCATTCAAGATTAGTTTACCAATAAGAGGATAACCAAAGTGTCCCTAAATATAGTTAAATGGCGATAAAACAAAGACTATTAAACATTCCTGACTGAAACGGTGGAAAACTTGGCCATGACTGAAGTTTATTGGTACCAAATATTTGTACCAAGATTGCAGAAAGAATTGTGAATTTTATTCACAATTTCATTGGTGGCATTTTGGAAAAGTCACGCTATATATGTAACATGAAAATAAATTTCTCAAAATCGGAACCAAGCTGGATCAAAATAGCAAACACAGTGATCAATGCCCACCCAGAGCTTTATAACAAGAAATTTTTTATTATTATTGTACATACAAACCAATCTACTTAATGACAAACAATATGGATTTCGTCCTGCAAGGTTGACTGCTGTAATATCACATAGGATCAGTGACTCTCTTCACAGGGCTTTGTTTCTAGAGCAAGAGCATTTGATATATCAAAGGGCTTCAATAGGATCTGGCACAAAGAGTTGCTTCACAAAATTGTCAGCTATGGAATATATGGTAATATTTTTACAACTATTGAATCTTTTCTCTCAGAAAAGTTTATAAAGGTTGATGTGCAGAAATTTTAAGGACATAGAATCAATGTTGGTAATCTTCTAGAACCTATTCTAAAACCAAGCTTCTCTTCTTTTATTACTAATGCATATATTGATCCAATTATAACGAATTACTTTTTTCTTGAAGAAGCCCCTGGTTTAGATAAGTTCTTAGTATCTAAAATAGAAGATATATATCAAGTATGGTGGTAAGATCGCTACAAAGATCATTGGATCATTCTATTGCTCCAGAAATTACCTGACTCCAGATGAAAATTATCTACTTATATCTGACTCGTAGGAGTCAGATCGATCCAAAGATGGAATACTGCTACCACATTGAGGAAAAGCTCTCTAAATCAACTTTGAAATCTAGTGTGTGTGTGTGTGGGGGGGGGTGATCTCTTCTTTTCCTTACAACTCCTTTCTCAAAGAAGTGACGTTGCTAGTCTCACTATTTCTATCAGTGTTCGACTTAGCTCCAGTTCTTGTGTCTTCCTTGTAAGATATTCACAGCAAGAACTCATCTTCTTACTACAATATAAAAGAAACTTTTCTCCCTCGCTGTGCTTAATGTAAAGCGGAATTTCCATGGATAGAGGTTCTTTCCAAGGGCTTCCCACCTGTAAAATACATTACTGCAGGACTTTTCCCTTATGTATTACAAGTCGGCCATCTTCAAGTGCAATATCACTAAATTCGTGGACTTCCCCAATCACATTGATCAATGTTATAGTACATTTCGATTTGCAATTATTCTCCTCTTAATAATCATTCGAGTTGCTTTTTGCCTTGATAAGTTGTGACACCAATAAAAAGAACACATACATCGGTGTGTGTGTGTGTGTGTGTGTGTGTGTGTGTGTGTGTGTGTGTGTCTGAAACTAAACCGAACAATCATAGAATCGTTACTTATATCGTGTTTTTAGACCATCTGACGATCGCTAAGAGCGTGAAACAATCAAATCAGGTAATTCATTCAAGTACTTGAATACCGAATTCTTATTACTTTACTCACAACCAATATTTATAGTAATTTAAAATACTTATAGCTTACATTAAATATATAAAAAGGATTAACGCAAATATCATATATGATTAGGCAAGTCCAAAGAATTTGTTTCTAATAGTATTCCCATTAAAATAATAGTAACCTGTACCATATTTTCTCTACAATAAAAACTAAACATATTTTTGCGTTTGTTTAAGTGAATAATATAATCAAATGAAAAATCCGTTTCGAGTTTTTCTAATCTTGACATATGCAATGGTGGACAGGGTTTTAATGCTTATCTCCCTTGCATACCGTGCGAATCAACAAACGCGTCCCATTTCAAATCATATGTTGAATCACTCGCATGATAATTCACAAAGTTTAGTTTCAAAACTTGTGCGATACGGATGAGATTTTCACTGTATCATGCTAACTATATGATATATTTTTGTTTGGCTTGGTTTTCGTGGTTTTCTTAGAACAAAAAATGACAAATTCTATCATTTTGTTTTGGGCGATATTGTTAAAATGTCCTAATTATTATTTTAAATGTTTTATTTTTAAACAAAATATTAAATAAAATCTTGATAAAAAATAATTCTATTATTCATATAAAACTGCTCTGCAAATTATTGTATTTACTTGTTCAAAAGTATGACTTTGAATTAAGTTTGTCATATTTTGTTCAACTAATTTAAATGCATATCTTACAAAATAGTAAATTAAGTTTATGTTTTATAACATTCAAGAAAAAAAGAAAAATTATAATTTTTTAAAATTAAAAATATAATCTCATTTATTATTACTTTATAAATATTACAATAAACAATATGGAACGGAGAAGCTATTCATTTACTTTTGTTCATTTTGAAATAAAATAAAAAAAATTAAATTGCCAAATTGTGAAGCTAGGATGTAAAATAGTGTTGATGCTGCTACTGCTGGAAGAAGAAGAAAAAAACGAGCTATTAGCATCATCATCAACAACAAGAGAAAGAGTGAAATCAGGGGTAGATAACTCTTGCTTGTATTTTATCGACATCTTGTAAGGAGCCATAACTAAATATTACACGGCTGCTTACCCCAATAGCAACAATCACAAAAAGCGGCGAATTGAGGTACGTGAGAAACTTCTCATATTTTTAATTTGATTTTTAAGCATCTCCTGATTCTGGTTATATTTCTTTGATAATCTAAAATAAACTAGTTTTTGCATGATGTTCGTAAGAAATTGTGTTTAATCGGTCTAAGTTCTACTACTCCTACCTACCTGACTAAGTGTTCCAACGTTTACCTGTCCCGGCATGCTCTGCGCGCATTTTTATCCATTTTATTTTTATTATTTTACAGTAAACAAAGCCAAAAGACATAATTTACTAATTTTTTCATGCTGGTAAATTTGTCTAAAAAGCTAAGCATTTCAAATAAAAAAATACTAAAAAAAGGCAATGGCGCAGATTTTGCAGATTTCAGTCGCATTAAATATTTCTTCTTCCCATGATGCAGTGCGCGTCTAATGGCGCCTCCCTGCGTGGCGTAAACTCTCCGCGAACAACAAATAAATATATTCACCTCAAAGAAAAATACGAAAAGTAATTTCTAAATATCATATTTTACGCAAATATTTATGGATACCTGTTTTATGCCCTGATCTGCTGTAAGTTAATCGACACAGCCCTTTTTAAAATTGAAATAAACCTTAAAAATCTTGCTTAAGAAACCGTTAAAAACTAATTCTCTTCATGATTTTGAAAAGAATATACATTTTTTATATCATTATTGTTGTTATTTCACCTTGTTTTCTCCATTGTTAGTTTTATGTTCTGATTTATATTTTTAAACAAAGGAAATTGTTACAATCTTTTCTAAATATATCCTGTTATTTAAAATATTTTATAAAAACTTGGCGGGTTTTACAGTTTTTACTTTAAGGGGCCTTTCCGGATTTTTTTTTTTTTTCTTTTTTTTTGATAGACCGGCTGTTTTGATCAATTTAATTTTGCTCAATAATCACTCTAGATTTAGTTTATAATAAAATAAATAAATAGAATGTATTTGAGAAAGCAATCATTCAAATAAAATTTATATTGACAGTCTACGAAAAAAAAAGAAAAGATGGTTTTATTTGGACCTGGTCGTTAAAACTAAAACAGAATTATCCTTGTGCTTATTTGAAATGTTTTTGTCATAATTAAATTTATTTTGATCATTGATGTATATTTCTTTAATCTTTAATATAATAGATCATTTGTTTGATTATTCGGACTACTATTCTCATCATATTAGACCTTTACTAAAGATAATTACTAAAGTTTCACAACGTATCGGCCGATGTAACCACTTCCTCAAATGTATTTATATGTCGAATTCGGAAATCTATACGGAATTTCAAACTGAATCTTTTTTATTTAATTCACGGGGATAGATTTCCCTCTTTCCGCGACCTATGATCAGGTGGAAGTGTTAATTATGAATCCGTGGAACAACGGATAAAGGTGTTGGTTATTATCGGTTCCCTGTTAATATCTTACTAGGCGGTAATAGGTAAGAATGACAATTTCTACCCGATTATGGATAACCGAACGAGAACAATCTATTATCGTAATTAAAATAAAAGGCACAGTTCTAAATTCTATATGTTTCTAAATTCGACGAGATGTACCAGGAGAAGAATGTTAGAGGTTACACCATAAAAATAATGAGCAAAGTAAGAATATAAGTCCTGATACTAAAAATTATCAATCACCATCTAAAAAAAAAAATGAAAAGGATGTTTTGTTATTGCTTTATTTTACTGTTTTTTTGTTTTTTTTTAATATGCAACGAAAGGATTGTATAGTGTTTTGAGTATGTTTTACAAAAGCCAGCTGAACGAAAAGGTGGTAAAAAACAAACAAATGTTACCAACGGCAATATAAGTTATTCTTACTTCTATTTACCTGAATAAGTTGTTGATGTTTTAACTTATTTTAAAGCGTTTATCAAGTTTGAAACGTAAATAGTGCTGGCTGAGTTGCTAAATTATAGCGAAAACAAAGATGACGACAAGAGCCTGAAGTCCCGAGAATCGCCCAAAACTCGAAAATAAAACGCAGATGTAGAAATCCATCCAATTAGTTTCACAGTGATATTTGCGTTTCAAATTTAATAAACGCTTTAAAATAAGTTAAAACACCAAAAACTTATCTGTGCTAATGCACTTACTGATCCGCGCTATTTTTTTAAGTCGTATTTCCATGTTTAATTACAGTTTTATATTTTTTTTTATTCAATTGTAAGGTTAAAGTAAAGAATAGTGAACAAAACACCCTCCCCTCCCCATGTTAAGATTGGCTTTTTAAATAATGTTTCAGCACGGATCAATAAGTGCATTACCAACTTATCTAGTGAAGGCAGAACGCCAAAGCGCGCCACAGATCCCTCCTCCTCCCTCTATGTAAAACGATGTAAGTTAATATTACTATAAGTTTTGTACCATTTAAAAGCAAAAGCTTAAAATAAACTAGTAATAATTTTTTAAAAATTTCAGCGTACGAAAATAAAAAATTGCCAAACTAAAATCGTGTTTACATTATCGATGTCTTAAAACAACGTAATATCATTTCGAAAGAGTAAACAAACATGCGTTTAATAAATCTTGCAAAAATAAATTAAGGGTCAGATTTTCATTAAATTTTTTATACTTATTTTTAAATTAATTTATATTTTAAAAGCAGTTTTCGTTAAATATATGAGGGGAATTATTTTTTTTTTGTAGATATCCCTCCCCCATTTCATGTTACGAAAACTAAACAAAATAAATCAGAGTTGAGCAAAATTCTAACATTTTATAAAACTGAATAATTTAAACGATTGAAAAATATTTATTTTTTTTATATATAAACAGCCATATAAAATCAATACTATTACGTTAAAATAAAACGGGAAAAATACATTTGGTGGGGGGCACTCTCGTACAGGTCTGCCAAAAAAGTTTTTTTCTCGTTAATATATTAATTGAATTAAAAAAAAAAGCAAAAATTAAAAAAAATCTACAAAAATAATTTAAAAAAAAGATTTAAACGGCTTAAATTACAGTATTTAGCGATGTGAAGTTTTAAACATAATTTGAATAAAGCTTAAACAAAAAAATATTTTAATATAAAAATGACTATTAGCAATTTTTAAAGTAACAAATTCAATCACAACCTAAAATTATTTTAATTATAGAATTTTTATTCGTAGTAGGTGCAACTTCATTTTAGCACCTACTTTCCAAATAATGTAGAGAGCCTGGTTTTATGACTATGACTTATGAAAAAATTTTAAAAAATACTTAGCGAATATACTCGATGAACCAAGTGCAAACAGGTGTACGCAAAGGAACGGTTATAATCTTAAAATCTCTCGGTTAGAGTGATTGGAATGGTCGGTGAATGTCTAATATCTGGTAGCTAAGTATTTTTTAAAAATTTTTCATAAGTCATAGTCATAAAACCAGGCTCTCTACATTATTTGGAAAGTAGGTGCTAAAATGAAGTTGCACCTACTACGAATAAAAATTCTATAATTAAAATAATTTAGGCCTGTAATTAATAAACAATAGCAAAGCAACGTTACTTCCATTATTCACTTTAGCGTTTTGACCATCCGTCAAATTTACACACAATTTAATAATTTTGTAAAAAGTTGGCGATTTTACTTGAGTTTGATTATACGCTTATAAGAGTCTTGCTCTTCGTAACATTTTTTTAAATTACTTTTTCGTTCCTTTGTCTATTGTAGAATATACAAATGTTTTTGCACTCCCATTTAATTTGCCATGTATATTTTAAATTTGATTGTAGGAGGGGGGCAAATTTCAATCAGATCAAAGTGTAAAAGTGTAATATCTGTTTAACTCTCGGAACATGATTTAAAACTGTCTTTTTGCTAGTAGTAAAGTGCAGTATCTTTTCTCTCCTCGGTTAGTGCTGAACAAGAATTCGTTCTAGATTGAAGTAATTTTAATTTTATCCAAATTCAGAAAATGCCCTTTCTAGAGAATTGGATGTTCCTCACATTAGAAATCGACTTTGTTTTAATTTTCTTATTTTGTTTTATCTGGGGATGGGCCATTCTACCAGATATTAGACATTCACCGACCATTCCAATCACTCTAACCGAGAGATCTTAAGATTCTAACCGTTCCTTTGCGTACACCTGTTTGCACTTGGTTCATCGAGTATATTCGCTAAGTATTTTTTAAAATTTTTTCATAAGTCATAGTCATAAAACCAGCTAGCAATAGACAGAGATTACCTTTACCTAAATAATTAGGGGATGCATAAAGCTTAGGAACCTCACGATAGTTAGACAATACAGATCTCCGAAAATGTGATAGTGATGTTTATTTATACAGTTTTAAGGTAGCACGTCCAGGATTGCAGAACAAAAGGAGATTTCTTGTACATCTCTGAGCAAGCACCGGTTTAATTATGCAGTGGGTCTAATGTGAATGTATAATCGTCATACGTTTGGTTTGTTCAACCGCAACAACACAGGACGATATTTAAGCATTACGGTGAGGCAAGAAGAGCCATGAAATCGTCTTTAGGCAACAGATGCAACTGTCACATTCTGGCGAGTAGACAGCAGAATCCAAGCAAATCATATCCTCCAGAGGGAACAGCCAGCAAATGTCATTCAATTTGGTAGCTCAAGAGTCCGGTTGCTCCTATAATGACTGGAACGATGGAGATCTTAAGAATCCAGTTTGTTTACATTAGCGAGGCATTAGGCATTGATATCTCGTTATCTCCGTGTGTGGGGGCAAGTAAATAGACATAAGTATTTATTTCATAAAACGATCCCCTTGTTGAATCCAAATAACGGTTGAAGCAATCCATGTTAACACGTATTAGGATTTTGTAGCATGTGTTACTTCAATTTTTTTTTTTTAATTTTTTTTAGGGGCACTGATAACTAACTATACACTTTAATTCTAGTGAGACATTATTCTAGAATTGACAGCCTAAATCAAATTCAAATCTTATACGGCGTCAGTAAATATCGTGTGAAACATGTTTGTTTTCATTTTCACATTTCTTGAGCCTTTTCACATTATAATTTTATTAAGTAACAATGGTACAATCAAGGGATTTAAATTTGGAACTAGAATTAAAATTTAAGTTAAGTATTCCAATTCGTTTATTTCTATTAAAAAAATTAATGTCGGATTACTTATGTGTAAGGTTTTGACGTAATGGAAGCATAGGCGACCATAACAGGTGTCCGTTGAAAATCGCTTACTGATGTAAAGTATGGTTCTCTTACCAAACCGGACTTGTTTTAGTTGAATTTTGCTAACTTTCTTTTTAATTACACCAAAAGTAGTATTGCTTAAAAAATGTTTCAATACATAATCGGAATAACAATAATCGCTAAAAATATTTTTATAATACTAAAACAGATTCAAATCATTGAAAAACATTGTAACCTAATTAAAAAAGACAAAAACATTGCATTCTATTTTTCTAATAAATATAAAGAAATTAATAAATATTGGTGTTAAGAAAGAGTCGACAGATCGATTTTTTAAATATGTAACTTTAAACCAAAACAACACTACTTGTCATGTCGAAAATAATCCACAAATTACGAAAATTCATGGAGTATTGTGTTTTTAGTTAAAAAAAGAAAAAAGTCTATCGCTATCGGTTAAAACAAAACGTCGCCATTGAAGTAGCGAAAAGAGAGATAAATATGACTCCTGTATTCGCAATCTTCAAGGTGCTCACATCTAAGGGAAATATCATTTCCCCTAATTTTCTGAAAAAAAAAAAAAAAAGAAAATCCATTTGTCTATTATTTTAACAAGCACCGTAATTTTTTACTTGAATTAAAGTTTAACGGTACATGAAAAGTATACTGCTTTATTTGCGGCCAAAGGTTTTTTTTTATTATTATTATTATCACGCGCCACTGGAGAGCACCGTATTTTATTCAGCAAAAGTGAATTTATTAATTTTGTATATTGTTAAAATCAACAAAAATAATATGCTGAATTTTTGTTGTTTATGTGTTTGTGAATTCTTCAGGTCTGATATTTTCCGGTTTTAATTTTTTATGCGATAATTTTCTACATTAAGTATATGATGTTTAGCATTTTTATTTGTTGCTGAAAAAAGTCTTTCCCGTCAATTTACTTGCGGTTGTGATTTTTTTTGCTTTCCTCAATTTTCTCGAGAAATGTAATGTGCACTAATTTACGTGAAAAGATTACAAAAATGTGCTTTGTAAACATTTCCACTTCATCGATACAAAAAAGAAAAATAATAATAATAAAAATTTTCGAGCAGAAATGGATCTTAGTGCTTGACTGCTTGACAAGCTTTTGTTTTACCAAAATAACCTCCCAATTGACAGTTCACTGTAACTTATGAATTTATCAGTCACATAAAAATCATAATTCTCGAACAATACGATTCTAATTTGGTGTTATGCAGATTTGTTATTGTTCTAATAAAAATTTAAAAAAAAAATACAAAATTTTTCAGGATTCGGAAAAAAGTTCATTAAAAGGTAGAAAAAATTGACTTTTTATATGAAGCGAACCGAATTTAGGATGTCTATCTCAAACTTAGGGTTAGTGTTGGCCAATCAAGAGCAAGATGAGATAACTCGTGAGTCGTGATTTAGTAGTATCACGAGTTATCTTTCTTTGGAAAATTAAAAAGAATTTGAAAATCTAAAAAATAAAATCTATCAAAAATTGAACCATATTCCTTAAAATTTATAATTCCCTAAAAATTTTGAAATGAGGAAGTGGAATAAGCGACACGGTTTGAAAATTGAATAAAAGTGTTTGAAATAAAGTTAGATTTTATAAAAAAAAAAAAAAATAATTTTTAATACATGCAATACTCACACCATTAGTGGCAATGCCTTTCGTCTATTTCCTTTCATAATTATTTTTTGTGCCCCTTTTCTTTAAGTCTGATTTATTTATCATAAAAAAAAGTGAGAAACGTCTTTAAGGTAAATCACTTTAAATAATTTTTTTTTCTTTCTTGCTCACCATCACAATAAAAAAAAAATTGAAATGTTTTTAATTCATTGCTTGCAGTGAAAAACTAAATTATGTGTGGAAAGCTAATTAAAAATATATTTTGTAACATACTCATTAAAAAATAGTTTTTTCTCAAGTTTCACATAGGTTAAATAAAAAAAATGGTTCAGCTCTGATATTGGTTCAAATTTTATTCATACAAGTTTATATATTTTTTGTGGTCTTTGTACATCACACATTTTTTATGCAATTAAAAAAGAAATTAAAAAAAAACTGAAATTACTACTGTCTAATAATTTGAAACTTTTACTTTTTTAAAAAGAAATTAAATGATTTATCACAGGATTTAAAAAGATGTGCAAACATTTAATTTTTCTGGTTTTAGATTGTTAAAATTGAATTTTGACATTTTTTATAAAATTATTTAAATACTAGCATGGATATCTGGCATTGCTCGGGTGAAGTTCTGTTTGGACAGAATATTGAGCCACCCTTAGAAACGAATGGAAGAAGTAGATGACAACTTGGACCCCCCCCCCCGCCCCCAAATGAATCAAAACAACTATTGTTTCAATCAAAATAGCAGCAACTGCCCATGCAACCGCAAAAAAAACAAAAAAAAAACCAAATAACCGCGGTAGGCAGGCTCGAACCTGAAACGGGAAATGTTACACTTTTGCCTATCAGACCATGACGACTTCTGACCTCACGAATATTCAAAACAATTTTTCAGTTTGATACGCGTGCATGCGAAAAGTGACCCTCCTTGCAAGAAATTGCCCAGTTGACCACCACAATTAATCTTTTTTCTTATTTTCACATATTATGCATCTGAGACATCGCTCTTTCAGATGGTATCCGTTTCAACCCGGTCCGATGCAGCTGACGAAAGATGTCAGGATATCTCAAGACTTGTGTCTACTAAACTGTTGTCCAAATGATCCTTCTTTTGCTGTAAATCATGGTCAATGGAAGTTGGAAATCTTTGACAATGACTGTCTCCACTACATTTTTGTAGGTTGACCGTATTCCAACTGCTCTACCCAACCAACATTTCAACCTCAAGTCTTGTCTTGTTGCAGTGACATCTTTGATAGTTCAAGCATGTCGCTCATCATCTAGAGGGAGGGTTAATTTACAATCTAATCCTCACTACCTCTATGTCTCTGAGTGATGCTAGCATATGTGTGGAAAGTTGAGGATCTTGAAAACATGTCAACAGGAGGTCGACTTTTGACGGTGGGATCATAATTGGTTAGCCATTTTGTATGACCTTGCTCAGTACCACCATGCATGCATCTCCATGGTTTGAGATGTGGTACAGTCAGTGTAGAAGCTGGCTTAATCTGACCAGGATAAACGCTATTGCTACAAGGATTTTTCTGGAAGATTCTCTGTTCGTTTTCAAATTTTCAACAATTCTTTAGATCAGGGCAATAAGGATTTGCCTTGCTTCTAACCCATTCCTTAAGTATTTCATCTGAATTGGTTTCTCTAAACAAATTTTAAAAGAATTTAAAGAAATTTAGAATTTTCTTGATTTTTTTTTTTTTTTTAATCACATATATAGTTTCAGAATAGTTTTAATTTTATAGTCTACCATCATGAAATATTAAAATTATTACATTTACTAAAAAAGTTTGAAAAGCAAAATTAGAAACCTCGCTCATTTTGGATATCTGTTACTTAATAGTAATGTGTCGCATGTATTCATATTTCTGACCAAGCAAAGGTCAATTTAGTTGTTTGAAGTAACACATGAAAAAAAAAGCAGGGAGGAAAAAATAATTGTAAAATTAAATTTTTTTCAATCCTCCATAACTGTTAATAACTTTGAACTATCTAAAACTATACATGTTATAAAAGTACGCAAACAGGTGTGAAAACATAAATATACTTATGTACAGATTTGAATCGTTTCTGCCTTACTATTAAACCAGAAACTATTCAAATCTGTATATAAGTAGTTTATGTTTTCTGAAAATGGTTCAAAATCAAAAATTCTTCAAAGCCCCCAAAATATCAATGTTGACAATTTACAAATATTTCAAAGTTATAAATTCTTTTAAAACAATCTTAATCAGCAAAAAACATCAGTGAATTGAATAAACTTTTGACTTCATTTAGCCATGGTTTTATGGGTTGAAAAATTGGAACAAAAACAAAACAACTTATACTCAGTGTTAATTGACATCGTTTCTACCTAAAACATTTAAAAAACTGAAATAATTTGGATTTGTAAAATAATGACGAAGAAATCCATAATCCCCAAGCTGTAAATTATGTTAAAATCTGCATTTTATATCTTCTGTCATTAGAGAAAAACAATAAAAATTCCCAGTGCTTTTCAAGTTAGCGGAGCCAACTCTTTTAGTGATGTCTTATTTGAATCCAACAAGTATCATCACTAATAGACTTGCTGGTCCTTTGAAGTTGAACAAATGAGCATTTTCAATCGAGACAAAGTTTACAACACAAAATTCTTAATAATTGTCATGTTTACAAGCGTTTTTTTTTTTTATAGTGTTTTTGTGTTACTTGTGCATTTCAATATTATAGATTTTGAAGACTGAAGTTTTAGAAAACAATTTGTTGATTGACTTTGTATTGATAAAAAAAAGACATTCAACCCTTTCAATCCCTCCCAATACAGACATAACTGTTTTGGTCTTAGAATCGTTTCAAACATGACACTTTGTAAATTTACCTATGCTACAAGCACTTAATTGTTCCACCAACACCATTGCAAGCATTTTTTCTCATGCGATGAAGAAGTATGTCATTGTGCTTTAAGATTGTAATCTAATCTTTAACTTTCCATTGACAATGATAAATACCTGAAATAAACATAAACATCCTCTTCTTCCTTCTCATCTTTGGGCACAGTACTACAAGTTTGATATTGAAAATGCATAAACGCTGAAACAGTAAAATGCCCATGAAACATGAAACCTGATACATCTATAAGACAAATGTCTGAACAACTAATGTCTCAGTAGATACAAACTGATAGACAATTAACTATGGACATTAAAAATCATTTATAGATCAGAACAAGCAATCAAATGCCATGTAAAGTTCAAACTATTATTTTATAGTTCTACTACTCTGGCTTGATCTTCTCGGTATATCCAGCACACATAGTGAAAAAGACCCCATAATTGAGTTGGCAAGTGAGATCCTTTCAATTTGGTTTGATGGTATTTCAAAGATCAAGCATCTGTCAATTGACGTCAGCCATGTCATGATGTCCAGTTCTGGTGTGTTATTTTGAAGGAGAGTTGATGCTCAATAGTCAGATGGGTGTGTTAGAGTGTCCATTAGTTTTTGATTCTACATGTTGGGGGCAATCTTAAACCCAGCTCTCGCTAGAATGGTGGCACACATTTGGTTGTTTTACTTTCTCTACTTTAACAGTATGAGCAAATGCAACAATTGTATGATACTGTCAGCTGTTGTGAGTGCTGTAGTTTATTAACAGATATTTTACTGTAGACGTGATGATCATTACTTCGTTGAGTGGCTTTACAGTTCATTGTGTTAAACACACAACTTGAAATCTTGATCATAAATAAGAATGTAGTAATCTATTTGTCATGTACACTTTTTTTGTCTCTAACATCTGAAGAGCAATACAGTAATCACTCATGTCTAGCAATTCTGATAATCCTGCATGTTTCAGCCTTGAAATCTTTACAATCATTGTGAATTAGATATGTCACTGCCGATGCAATTCTCTACCTGTACGTCCTATGATGGAGTCAAGTACATCCTAGGATGAAGTACTGTTGCCATATCTGGGCAGGAGCTGCTAGAAGCAGCTTATCTTGCCTTGATAGAGTTCAAAATTGACTTCATAGTTTAATAGAGAATGCTCTTTTCTCTTCCCTACAACTGCCTTCCCACAAAAGAGATGTTGCTAGCCTGTCTCTGCTCTATCGTTATTTTCATGGCAAGTGCTCGTCTAAGCTCCAATCTATGTTCTCCCCACTTGCCAAACTTTCACAAAAAACACTCATCTAGTTGAAACCATTATCAATAATTCCCCCAATCTTTATCTGTGCCTAAACCTAAACGTAGATTCCATGAACAAAGCTTCTTTTTTGTAACTGCACACCTGTGGAACTCTGTTCTGTTTCCCTGCTTTCTGGCTGACTACAATATGGTCATTTTTCAAGTCCAACATAAATAAGTTCTTGATGAGTTTTCCCTTTAAGTAACCCAATTTGTCAAATTTCCACTACTAACGATTGCTATAATATTATCCTATTGACTACACTTATCCTTATCCTTGAGTGGCCTCCTTTATAAAAAAAAAAATAAATAATAATAGTTGTTTCTTATGCTTAAGGTGTATTTTTCATTAAAATCGCATATACATATTTGAAGTTTTATGGGGGGGGGGGTTCTGTCCTCGTAGGATAATTAGAGGTGGAACACATAGATATTAGGCACATGGAGAGTAACAGAGATTCAGGACCACTTCCAGTTTATAATATATATATATATATATATATGACATAAATTTTATCAAAATATGATATATTTGAAGTTTTAAAGAAGGTTCGGACCCGATAGCTCTCTTAGCTGAGGAGGACATTTAAAGATTCAAGACCACTTCCATTGTCTTCTCAGAAAACTTTATACATATGATTTAAATTTCATAAAAATAGGACATATTCGAAATCATGCTCTCATAGCCTCCTCAAGAATGCATTTAAGGATTCGGGGACACTTCTATTGTCTTTCCCTAGTAAATTTTGCATAAAAATACACTTTAAGATTTTATGTAGATTCTCTAATTTTTCTTTCTATAGAGAACACACAAACATGTTTTATATATAGAGATGAAAAATAAAATTAAAAAAAACATTAAATAACACTAGCAATATCAATTAATACTATTTTAGTTTTTTAAATGTGTGACTATAATGCAATGATTTTTTCAGATATTACCTCAGAAAAAAACTACAGTGCAGTGACTTCTTTTTTCTTTTTTTTATGCATGAAAAAATAAATCCCACTATAATATGAAAATCTCAATGTGGTTTTTAGAACTTAATGATTCACTCAATAATGATTTCTGCACTTTTTTGTTTCAATCTCTAACCTGGCGCACTGAAGAATTTTCAAGCTGATGTTTTTAGATGACTTAACAATTTAAGTGTGAAAGATTTTTTAGTTATCCGACATTGATTTTTCATCTGGAATAAGTTTGTTATATTTTAGGTAACATAAATATACTTAGAGGCTGTTTGAGATAAATGTGGTTTTATTTTATATTCTTGAGCAGGAAGGATCATAGTAGGCATTCTGACTATCCAACAAAATTCTCTGGAGAAAAAAAAAAAAGTGAAAAGGTCAAATTCATCCGAAAAATCAGAGGGTGGACTGTGAGATTAGAAACATTCCCAAGAGCATAAAAGTACTTGATTCAAAATCCTTGAAAATTTTTAAGTTGTCCATTCTTTCAAATTCCTGTAAAATCTGTTTGGATCAATCAGTTAGGCTGAAATGGTAGATCCAAAGAGAAACTTCAGGTCACATTCTTTTTGAATTTTGCTGGAATGTCCCTGCATAGTACCTGGATCCTTTAAATCTAATCAAAGCTTAAATATTTAAATTCTTTAAATTTGTGGTTTTGTCAATCCTTCTACTAAGGTCATCTCTGAACTAATATACTGCACACTGGATAAGTTAAGTGAAACTAGGGCAATGGTACTTTAATATCTCTAGGTTGTTCATGAAGATATTGAGAAAATTACCTTGTATGATGTTACTGGATAAATATTTAATATCGATTCTCTTTTAGCTAAAATGAAAGATCCAGATCGTTCTCCAAACATCAAATCAATATGGCTGTGACCCAGGGATCATTACTTGGATCATTATTTTTGATTTTCATAAAACAACATTTCTGTGCAATTAGGCACGGCTAAAAACTGGAAGAAAAACTAAGTTTTTTTTTTTTTTTTTTAACAAATTAAAATCTATTAAAATCCATTATTCTTGAGCAACTTCTTTTCCAGAAAGATAAAAGTCTAAATTTTATCATATGAAAAGCAGAATAATATAAAACTTTTTCTACTATTTTTAATAGTATTTAGGTTTTAAATTTAAAAAAAAACACCATTCACAGCAATTTTTGTCTTGATGGATAAAAAACATTTGAATATTTTTAAAAAGGTTTTTGAACCAATTAATTTTTTTTTTGTCTAAATAAGATTTACGATGATTTGCAGTAAGAATATGCAAAAATATTATAACATAAGTATCTGAATTTCAAATGATTCCATCTTTTATCTCACTGTATAGATTTCGCGTGGCAAAATTAAAAAAACAAACAAAATTTAATAGAAAGAAACTATCGTAACCTTTACAAGATAAAATAAGTTCATTTAGTCCTGTAAATTTCCATCATAAGCGAGATATATATAATTATTTTTTTACTATAATAATTAAATACCTACAGACACTAGTGTTTCATTCTTTCGGGAATCTTCAGTGCAAGGTGTCACGATTAACACAAGTCGACAGATTCAAACTCTGCAACACGAGCCATCTCTGGCTTGATTAGTAAAGGCCGTATCCAATCGGTTACCATTAACCACATGAAATAACGTTGAATTTAAACATTTTTAATTTTTAAAATGTTCTTTACGTCATTCACACAGTGATCTAATCGTTATACGATGATCTATGCATATATATATATATATATATATATATATATATATATATATATATATATGTGCGTGTGTGTTGCCTACATAAACTCTAAAGTTAAGCAATGATGAGGTTATTTAGCACCAGATGGATGACCATTTTGGGAATGTTAGGCGTTGTATGTGTTGGAGACAACTCCTGCATCCAGTATCCCACTTGGTTGTCTTGACCCTGTCTTCCACAAGAACCAAGTGTTTCTAGACGAGTGTGGTAGATGCATGTCGCCACACTTTAAACTAAGTCAAGCGCCAGTCACAGCAAAAAGGAAAAGGGGGGAGATAACTGTAATTACAAATAACTGTGTGTAGGCCTTTATGGTCAACTATAGGTGAGGTAATATCACGTAACAACAAATTGCTGCAACTAATTATCATATTTTTAGCAAAATGCGCAGTTATTTATCAATTTTTTTTTCGTTTTGGTATCGATTCTTCAAAGCATTTCCTATTTAATGGTATATTAACAATATTGGGCTCACTAAAAGAAAAATTATTAATTTATTTTTCAAATATTTAAAAGTAGTGTTAATAAAAATAATGAAAATATATAATTGTTTTTTATTTTTGTTAATCTGAATAATAATTAACATATTCAACAAATTTCACACATGTTCAAAACACAAAAGATGAAAAATTCAACACATTCAAAATTTGGATTTTCAACCTTAACATCTGATACGTGCACAGGTGTTGTTTTTGTTTTATCTACAATCCTCACCCTTCTCACAATACAATATATTTTGCTCAGTTTTGGCTTATTATTTTAAGCATATTTGCAACCACAAATAAAGAAGAGGGGTTTTGTAAGTAAAAAAAAAATATATATATATATATATATATGTAATTACTTCGTTTACTCACATAAATTAATATAGTAGTAGAAAGTATAAATTTATGCATAAACTTTAAGTATTTACTTTAGCAGTGCTCAATACGTATGTAGAGCTAGGTAGTAAGTTATAAAATATATATGGCGATTAAGCTACACAGAATATTCCACGTTTCATCCACGCTGGGATTCCTCAGGCTTATGCGAGAATTTTGTGGTTGTCTCGCATTTTTATATACACACCTTCTATTGAGTTTTTAGTTAGCCAATCGGCTTTCTAGATTTAAAATAGGTCAGTTCACTAGATATCGACGTTCCTTGCTAAAACAGCACACACAAAGGAACGGGTCAAGTGTAAGTGCCTGCTCATTGGCTGATTAGGAAGGGTAACGTGGAAACTAGAAAGCCGATTGGCTAACTAAAAACTCAATAGAAGGCGTGTATATAAAAACGCGAGACAACCACAAAATTCTCGTATAAGCCTGAGGAATCCTAGCGTGGATGAAACGCAGAATATTCTGTGTAGCTTAATCGCCATATATATTTTATAACTTATATCAATTATAAAAAAAAAAAGTTCACCATAATAAAGTTCATTCCTCACTTGGTGAAAATTTCGTATTGATTGGATAATTAGTGGATTTTTGGTAGATTTTTAAAGAGAGACTCCATCAAAAAATACTTACTCCCTCCTGTTTTGGCCGTTCCTACTGTGCATCTAATGTGGGTGTATTTGCTAATTACGAAGTGCCTTGAATATGTTTCCAGACTTTTTTTCGTATAGGCACTTTTATTGATAGTACATGAAACTCTAATGTGTACTACTATAATCCCCCTCAAAGAAATCTTGTCTGGCTGCAATGTACTTGTACTATTGCAACAACTGGAAGGCCCCATGGTAGTCTTCTTGTGTGAGCGTGTCAATGACTCTCATATAATATTCATCTCAACAATTGTCTAATAATGGCAGCCTCTAAGGTTTTCCTTGAGCTTAGGAAATAAGCAAAAGTCACAAGGAGCAAGAACTGTCTTGGTGTCTTGATCAAATAGTCTGTGACAAGGATGGAGTGGTGAACTGCACCTTGGGACAAACTTTCTGCAAATCTTCCGCATCTTCAATACCTCATGAGTAATTGTGTGTACAGTTCTCATCAACCCTCAGACTCCCTGCCTTCCTTGAATCTCTTATGCCACTCAAAATATGATGCTCAATTCATGCAAGATGGTCTAAAAGCATTCCATACATTTCTGTGGCATTTTTTCCAAATTTAAAACAGAATTTTATTGCATTTTGTATTTCTAAAGTATCATCACTTTCAGATTACATTTTTGAAATTCACCAGCTGTTTACAATTGGGCTTTAGTAGGGTGTATTCCAATTCCTGCTGTAACTGCCCATTTGAACCTAAAGTCATGAAAATTGATCAGTCATTTCATTAGAGGTATAGCAATAACATACTAAATTTGCAAAAGTCTATGACAGCCTGCACAAAAAGAGTCTGAAAACTTATTGAAGGCACCTCGTGCATCACATTTTTGGAACGAATGTTTGAAATATAATTTTATATTGGTGCATTGCAAAAAATCATCTGTTACTAAATTTGTTTCCAGTTCATGTGTGAGGTATTAGTACATTTTATTCAAAAGAAATGATTTCGCTCTAAATATCACTAATCTCTATATTAATAAAGTAGCCACAGGAATTCCCCTCTGGACAAAAGTATCGTAGGTTTGCAACAAGAGAGGTCACATACAAATTCAATACAGCTAGTCTAATAGCCACTATCTTATATAGCTTTCGAACATCATTTCAGACACATTCAGTCGTGGTAATAAAATACATTACATCCTATGAGAAACACCATCACAATTGCGACATTGTTAGAGAAAGGAGTCCCTAAATATTTAGTCCTACCACTGCTACCAGTAGTCACCAGGAGGAATTCTACGCGTTTCACAGATTCTGTGATTACACCGACCATAACTGGCTCATACATACATACATACATACATCTAACGTAATCTTTCCAATTGCCGATTCATAAATAATAAAGCCTCCCTTGCCAAAGTCTGTCCATTCTTATTGGTTGAGCTCTGATAATTCTCATATTCTGGAATCCAGTTCTTCACTTTTTAAGCTAATGGTTACTAACATTAAAATATGGCGTCACTAAGAGACATTATTTTGCTCTGATGTCAAGTTCATTTCATGCATGTCATTTCAGTCATGTAAGATCAAAAAATACAAGAGAGAAAATCATTAAACGAACGTTCAATAACCAGTTTACTTGCTTTCTTTTACAAAGTTTAAAACATGTTATCCACTATAAGAATCTCCTTCGTCATCAAAACAACAAAAAATTACACAGCCCTTGCAATTGAGTATTTTTACAATTGAACACACTTCGTAATACAGACTGGAATTCCATTCCCTTTATTTTTTTTTACTCCAGTTTACATACTGTCTTTCGCAAATTTTAATATTATGCTGTCTTTTAGAACCTTTAAAGCACACTATCCACTACAACACTCTCCTTTGTCATCGTCAAAAACCACAACAAAAGAGCTTCCCTTGATTTAAACCTGTCACTAGCGTTTTTATCCCATTGAAAACATTTCACACTAGACACCCCATCTGTTTTTGTTTTTTCTACAACACATTCTGTGAGTGCACCCTAACAATTGATCTTCCTTATATATTGGTCCTGGATATGACCATAAACTATATCCAGTGGTGAGGCCCCAGCTGGCGGGCTTTGGGGAATGTGGAGCCACTCTTTAATTGCTCCCAGGTCCACTCTGACCCGGAGTGGTAGTACCTGTTAGGGTCCCAACTATGGGTTAAATAGAAACTGACTTGAAAACAACAAATATATTCTATTAAAAAAATTGTTCTTCAAAATCTTTGGATTCGGCATCAAATAACCTGAAAAGGGTTGATATGCCGTAAAACAAAAACAACCAAACCTTACATATTTTTACCTTTTCATCTTTTTCAACTAATTCTGCAGATTATTATCACTTGGACACTTAAGCTACCATATTATAAAAGAACATTTATACAAAAAATTTCCCCTTCCAAATCTTTAAATATATAGCTTTTTTTCATATTTACTATGACGTTGCATGTGAAACGGAAACCTCCTTTCCGAATCTTTAAATGTACAGCCTTTCCTGGTAGTCGAGCATCTAACCGTTAATACTATGCACAAATAGTTGAAAAAAGACATGGTGAACTTTGATAATGGGGAGGGGGGTCCAATTGTTCAGATACACCCGAACATAGTTTGACGGACCTGAACAATGCTGACCCTAACATTTAGATTTTACCTTTTCAGTTTTTTGTACTTTATTTTCTGGTGATTATCATCAATTACAGGCATAACTTTACCACACAAACACATTTTGCCTTTTATATTTATAGACTAGTGGGGCTACCCGGCATTGCCTGGGTGTTTGTAGGCATGTGTGCTGAGGGAGGGGTAATTAAAAAAAAAATTTGGTAGGCAGGTAGGATCAAACCAGGAGCCTTGAGGCGAAGGTGGAAAAAATAAAGTGAAAAAAAAATGATATGTTTACCCACTCGGCCATCAAATGAGAATAACAGAAAAACGTTTGAATTTATTTAAGCATTAAAAAATGAGGTCAAATAGAAGTACTGCAGTTAACTTTTGCTGCGAGGTAGCTTTTCTGTGTTTGTTTACACAAATTGACAAGTGCATGAATTTAAATTTAATGAAGTCCAATAGAAATACCGTAGTTAAGCTTCACTGCAAGGCAGTTTTTTGGGTTTTGTTTCCCCAAGATGTTGGGGGGAAACCCCGATTCCTATAAAAAAAGGGGAGTGTCCAACTGAATAGTAATTGTCTGATATGAGGGGCCCACATTGATCAAAAGCTGATTGCTCTCTGAACGTTCCCGACACGAGGACCAGGAACAACTGCCTCCACTTCAGATTAGTTTCACTTTTATACGAAAAAGCCCAACTCACACGAGGCCAGCCGAAATAGCAAGAATTATGTAAAAGTCGATGTAAATAAATCTAGACGCGACATACATTCGCAAATCATACATATTATGATCTAGACGGTATATAAACAGTTCTAAGACATAATAACTCCCCCCTACCCTGAGAACCCCCTCAAAAAAGCCTTTGCTGGACATACATAAAATGTGCATACACATTTTGCCTTATATATATATATATATATATATATATACACACTTAGTTTTCACATTACCAAAATACCTTGGAAAAAATTGTATACATCTTACCAACAGTAAAGGGAAACATTTAACAACTAGGGGCAGCATTAACAACTGATGTGGCAAAAAAAGGTGTGTTCTATTATCATTAGAAATTGATCCTCAACTATGACAATATACTACCTTAAATTTCTTTTTTAATCTGAAAATCAAGCCTGTACTCTGATAATCACCAGAAAATATTACGACAAAGTGTAAAGGAAAAATTTTAAGTCTACGGAAATCATTGTTCAGGTCTGCTGCAGTGTTTTTTTAAATGCACTGGGTTATAATTAATTTTTAGTTCATTCTTTTATTTTCATTGTAGATTACAGACTAGCATCTGCTATCTAATTTGACACATTAGATGAAAGCATAGGCTACGCCCATCACATAATCAAATCTCCATGTTAAGAATGGGTTTATTGTTACTTCAGCATGGTACATTCATTTTGACCACGGGCGCTAGTACCCACTAATTTAGTGGGTGGGCAGTGGCTCCCACTGACAAATGTTTGTTTTGTTTTTTCTTTTTTACATGGAGGGGGTGCATATTTCCATTGGATAATGCCGGTACACGGGCCCTGCTAGTCAAAAATATAATATCTGTGAGATTAAATATGTAATCAATAAAAACGATTGGAAATGTTTTTTAAGAACATATTGTTGATATCGAAACATTGTTTTCATTATGCATTTCAACAAAACTGAGAAGAAACTGCCTTTATTTTATATATTAAAAGATATCCGATTATAATTATAAAAGTAATCTAAAAATTCATTTTTAAGTATAAGTGGTCTTAATCTTAAGCAGAATGGATGGCTTCCGTAACAGGATACTAGTTTGTTAGCTTGATTGGTACTAATTTATATACCTGTATTGAATGTTTTCTAGCAGCACTTAATATTGCCAAATTGACAATAAATCAGTAAAAGCCATTGCTAGTGGTGCAATGGATGTAATAAAAGCTCATCATCCACGTTATGCTTTGGTAGTTAAGGTGTTACAAGTGTCTCAGACTCTAAGGTGGATAACACCTGACAATGTCTTGTGTAGTCTGATTTAAAGAGTTTGCATGTATCACATACTCAAGCCTGATCTTTTTTCAGGCAAATGGAGTTGATGCAAGTGGTAGTCCACTTTGAAATATCGAGTGCATAAGGCATCCAAAATTCCACCAACATTCCGTTTCTAATCAAGCATGGTTTAATAGGGTTCTTTCCTTTAGTTGCTACACATATACGTAATCATGGCACGGTCATTACACCAAAGTTGGTGAAACTCAGAAGTGTTTTAGGCATATCTCCTGGCATTGGAAGTTGGTAGAGTAAACACTTTGTTCAGAATCCTAAAAGAAATTTGCCTACATGTAAGGATTGGCAGCAAGTAGCTTCCTGAACTTTCTCCAAGCAACATAACAGTGAGCAGTGAGAGGACATTAACAACAACCACCAGCATACATGTTATCCTGGTAGCAGAAGGTAGTTTTAACATCAAGTGCAGTGTCCAACTAAATCCATGTGTTCCACTGTTTCAACCATTGATTGGGCAGGTAACATCTGCAGCAAACATAATCCAGGTGAAGTATCAGCCTCTTTATAAAACCATTACACTTTTTGTAGACCCATACTTAGGTTTTACACAAGGAAAAATAGGATATCATACTCAAAGATAAGTTCAGAAAGTTGAATTTGAGTGACTGTTTTTGAAGAAAGAGAACAACTGTGCATATTAATTTAACGATTTTACTTGGACAAATAATAAGGATGAGAGACAGCATGAATATATAAAATTAGTTATTTGCTCCTCTCAGTTATAACAGGAAGCCTTCTGGCACTTATGATGCAGTTAACTCCTAAGCAACATCAATTGTAGCAGTGGACATGGAAAAGGAAGTAACAGCACTTAGTATTTGAGTTTATATCAATTAGCTCACGTGACCTTTAAAAAATAAAGATTGATCAATCCATATGATCCTCAAAAAGACAACAACCACACTGACTAATCCATGTAAGTGTCTGATAAATTCTAGGTGCGATCATAGAGGTCATACGTACTTAAAGAAAAAAATGAATTCACTAAAAATCTAATTTTATTCCAGAAAATTACCTTATTTTAGGATGACATGGATATATATATATATATATATATATATATATATATATATATATATATATTTTGCACTTAGAAGGTCATCACTTATCAAGGCCTGGATGCCACTCTAGGATAAAGGTTAAGTGTTGAGATAACATGATCATTTATGATGGAACTTGGATAGAGCATACATTATTTAAGAGGACAGTTCAAGAGAAATTTATTTATATTAGATTAGAGGATAACCCTAATAGTCAGCTAGGAAGCAAATATTACGTTCCACAGATAGACAGTTCTGGGAAAGAAACTCTGCTCATGGAATTTTTGTTTAGGGTTAGGCACTGATAAGGTGTAAGAGAAGTTGTTGATGGTTGTTGTAGCTAGGTGAGTATTTGTTGCGAACATTTTACTGGAAGGGCCATGGATTGGAGCTCAGCTGAGCACCTATCATAAAAGTAATGATGAAGCAGATACAGACTTACATTAGCTCTTCTGTGAGAAAGAGCAAGTAGGGAGGTGAAATGATCCTTGCCCACTAAATTCTGAAAACGGTTTTGTACCCTGTCAAGGTGGGAAAGGGTACTCAGGAGCTCCACTCCAGATGTGGCAACAGAGTACAGGTAGAGGATTTCATCAAGAGTGAGATACTTTCTGGAGCGGAAAATGATGCCACCATTTTTCCAGTGATTTTGCCAATGGATCTTCCAGTTTAAGTCGAGGCTAAAGGTCAGTCTCAGAAGTTTGTTGAAGCAGTTTTTCTTCAAGACAGGCATCATTCATTTTAACTAGTGCCGAGTGGGGATATAAGTATTTTTACCACCAAGTGTTGGTGGTAAAAAGATAGAAATGTTGGTTTGGATGCATTAAAGGTAACTAGCCATTTCTTACACCATTGCACCAGGTCGGAAGAGAAAGTATCAGAATGATCCTGATCTTTGACAGTCTAAGTGTTATAAATGGTAGTATCGCCTGCATGTCTGTGAATAAGCAAAGAATGTGGTTTGGGAGATTGTTTATGAAGATTAGTAAAAGAGTTAGGCCCAGGATAGATTGCTGAGGCACACCACTGTGAGCTTCGGATTTCTGCCCATCGACAACTACTTTAATAAACCTTTTAGAGAAAGGATTTTATGATTGAGTAGATGTTTCCAGCTATTCTGTAGCTGGAACTCCTATGAAGTAGACCTTTATGTCAAATGCCTTAAATATTTAAAGAGATTCACTGATCCTGAGCGATATTACCATTAGCACATCAACTGTTCATATCTCAGAACAGAAACCATATTGGGCCATGTCACATGTGTTACAGTTCGGAAGGGTTTTCAACGATAATATTTATTTAAAATCGCCCTTATAATACTTTACTCTCTTTTCTTTTTGGCTTGTTTAGTCTTAAGGCATTATTCTTTCATGTAGTACATAAAAAAAACCCATACCTATGACCATTTTTTATAATAGTCTTGTTTCTAGCGTCACATGCATTACATTCAGATGGGAAAAATATTTTAAACATTGTTAAACAATGTATAAACTCTGAATTGTGCCTTTATTTTTTTTATAAATATGTATTTTTCTAAATTTTTATCGCGTCTTCTAATTATTATAATAGTCTTTTAGTAAATTTTTATTCATTGAACCCCTGGGAATTAAGGTCTTTGTTGCCACGTGTGTTACACCTTAGTGTCATGTGCGTTACTCTTGTAAAATCTCGTTGATTTCCAAAGTTCTGTGAAGTGGGGAAAATACTCAAATTTGGCAACCAATTAGAATAAAGTATTTTCTTAATCTTAGTTTTTGTCCTAAGCGAATTGGTCATTTGGTTTGGACCGTACCGTCCCTTAAAGTTCAGGCTTTATAGCATGAACAATTTTTATTGAAAAAATTTCAAACATGCATGGGTTAGTGTAAAAAACTTTTCAAGTATGCATCATAAAAATATATCAAGTAGTTTTTTTGAAAACTGTTTGAACGCATATATATATATATATATATATATATATATATATATATATATATATATATATATATATATATATATATATAAAGAATTTGTGAGTAGAAATCTTTCGGACATCGTTCATTTTTCCAGCAGCAAGCACCAATAATCACGTTGGTGACTTAGTGTAAAAAATCGACAAGGCCAACTTAGTTTTCCATACGGTTGATAAAAAATTTATTTTCTCAACCTTTGAATATTTTAACTTGTGAGGAAAAAAAAAATTAAATATTTTAATTATTTATTTTTTCTTCGATAATTTTATTTTTAACATTTAGACAAGGACCTATTTAAAAACATTTCCATCAACAAAGCTGAAAAGTACTGATTACCAAATGTTGCTGTTTGAAATTATCGGCAAATGAAACAATGTATTACTTTTGTTATAAAATTTGAAATGAATTAAGTACTTTTCATGCAAGTGTCCCTGGCAGCAACCGTAATGTAAATTCATAACAGATGACTGTTTACAAAATGATTTACAGCAATGAATTACACATTTTTTATTTTTATTTTTAATTATTTAGAAAACATGACAAGTGTGTAATTATAAAAAGAAAATGTGTATTGTATACCTTTTGAAGGAAGTTTCTATCTTGATTTATTTTTGTACTAGAAAACCTCAACTTTATGATGTTCTAACATTTGAATGAAAAGTCATGTTTTTTTTTCAAATTTCATGGTATATATATATTAAATTTAGAAAATGTATATGGCGTGTATGTATATATGCATGTGTGTGTGTTCAGTAATGTCCTATTTTAGCGTGGAAAAAAAAAAATTTTTATGTTCACTTGGAACAAAAAATTGAATAGAAAGTTTATTTCCTAGTGAATTTTATCAATTATAGATATTGATATAGAAGTATCAGTAATGAAGTATTCCAGAAAAGGCCAATGTTACTGGCCAAAAAAAGCTGATATAATTGTATATCGGCCTGAAAATGTGATCGGAAAACCAAGTCCACCAATGATAGATATTGGAAGAAATCAGGATGTGCTTTATTTTCAACCTAAAATTTCTCAATAAATAAATATTTTATAGCATTGTATGAGTATGTTATTTATTATCTTTAAATCCATTGATTATTGAAGATTTTGAACTGATATTTTTGCATGTAACACACTTGACGTCACGTGTGTTACACAAATTCAAAGTGTTCTTTCAAGAAGAAAAAAAATAGCTAGATTTGTTTGTTTTGCTATTATTTTGTTTGTAGTAATATACTAGCTTATAACCAGAAAGGATTTTTTCCTCAGGGGTTTTATTGAACGAAAAAAAAAAGTCGATTAAGTGTCACGTGTATTACATGGACATAGAGCTAACTTTATGAAAATTTAATATAAAAATGGTTAACAACAGAAACTCCGGGCCTCAATTTGAAATCTGTATACGTCTCAATTATGAAAAATATAATTAAACATAATTCTATGTTATTTATTAGTAAAAATGAACGCCTGAAAAATAGGCAATTCTTTCATTTTCTGACTTCAATAAATAGCCTATGTTTATAGCCTCAGCACAGACAACACAGAAAAGATCAGAATTGAAATTTTTAATTTTTTTTTTTTTTGTAGTTTAGGGTGTTGTCTTTCAGAAAACATAACAATGCTAGAAAATATTGGATTTAAAATTCTCTGATTTTTGGACCACTTTCCATGGAATGAGCCTATTGCATGTTGCTGACTAGGTTGTTTTTGCTTAGATGGTTGACAACTTCTTTATCAACAACTCAAGCAACTTACTCATGGAGCACAGGAGGCTGATTGCTCTGTACTGAGATGCAAAGGACTGATCCTCAGTATTTTTAAATGCTGAGCAGACTGTCAAGGTTTTCCAAGGTGTTGAGAAGCATCTGTTTTTAAGGCAATATTTAAACAACTTATTGTTAGTATAGGAGCTAGTTCCATTTGCAGCTTTTTGAACACAATGATTGTCGTCAAGGCCAGTTGCTTTGCTGGAATCAAGGTTCTTGACAAGTCTGGAAACATCTCAGATATATGGATGTTGTTCAGTCATGAGAAGGAAGTAGGTGACCTTTATCACACAGATGCGAAAAGTTTGACTTTATCAGATGCTGATGTAATCACCTCATGTCTGTTGATGATGGTTGAGATAGAAGTTACATATCCTTTTAGAACCCTGTTTGTTATGCACCAAAACTCATGGGAAGTTATTTTAAACTTTACATTAACACAAAAGTTTCCCTCACGTTTTCTATAACCTTTTTGTAGGGGTTGCTAGCAGTCCTATAAACGGCTTTAGTTTCTGAACATCTGTTTCACTTAAAGCAATTAAAATAGTGATTTCTATGTGCAATAGCTATAGCACATTCAGGGGTGTACCACAGGTATCCAGTATGTAATTTATTATTTAGCCATTTGTTTGGAAGAGATTATCTTTTGTTTTGATCAATAATCGTGTGTTAATTTTCAAAGAAAACAATGTCACCAAATATATAATATTTCGTCAGATAACCCTAAAAATTACAGAGCACAAAAATCTTGTAGATTTATTTTCTGAATTCTAATTTTTGTTGAAAATGATTTACATTTGAATGATTTTTAATCTGAATCTATTTGTTCCCAAAAGTGTATTACTCTATTAGAAATAAAAAATCTAATTTTGTGATAGATTTTGTTTTATAATCTTTCTTAGTGAATTTAATAAAAAAAAAACAAAAAAAAAACTATTCTGAATTTAGAAATTTCATTATTTTCTAAGTCTCAGTGTTGGAATGATTTATCGAAAAAATCATAACGTTTTGGTGTATCGAATCAAAAATTGTAGCTTTATTTCAAAAAATCATTCTTTTAAATTTTTTTTGTTGACAATAAAATGAAATAAACTATTTATTAGACATACAATACTACCAGCTTGGAATCCCATTCCCAGATTTAGCATTAACTTTGAGTGTAATTTATTTTATTTATTTTTTGTAATTATGTTAAAAACCAAAGTAAATATTTTAGAGTCCACTTAGGTCTATTCTCTTATCAAATCTTTTGAAATGTTCAAATTTGTTTTCACATCTATTTACTAAATGTCTGTGATGCCTCCCAGAGTTCGTAGTTGAATATTAAAATGCTTTCTTTTTTTTTTTTTGGCATTGCCCTAACTCTGCCCGGCATCCGGTTACTGCATATATATCCTCTGAAATCTTTAATGTTGTATTTTATTATTATTTTTGTTTTGGTTTGAAATTCCTTTAAACCTAATGCTTTGAAATTAAATCAATTTTCAATTTATGAAAAATTTGAAAACATATGTCTAAACTATTTCTAAAATAGCTCTGGTAAAATACTTGAATCTAAGGATTTCACCTTGTTCTTATAATTGAAATTCCTCTTTTTAATAGTTTAGTTTTTCTTTGTATACCTTTCAATTTTATCTCATTCATTTCATGATATTGTTGGGCATGCTTTTAGAGAATATTATAATTCTATTTAAACTATTTCTATGAAGTTTGTTAGAAACTTGCGACATATAAGCAAACCACAGATTTAGAAAATAAAAAGGCTAAGCTGAATCCTCTTTCAGAATTCCCTCAAAAAGATTGGAAGCATAAGAGAATCAACAAAAAAAACGGACAATACGGAATAATTTATAAGTGCATTAATTTTTAAGACAAACATATGTAAACAAAAGAAAAAGAAAACCGGATTTAACTGAAGCGAAAGGGTTCTGGATATGAAATGCAAAAAAAAAAAAAAAAAATCAAAGATGTACTTTTTTCATAGCACATCACATAGGAATTTGAAGATAACAAAGTTCATATGATATACTGATTTGGCTAAATGTTCTTTTCAGATTTTCCATTTTTTTTTTTTTCTTGTAGATAATTAGATTCTTGTCTTCTTCTTGTCCAATGAACATATTGTAGTTGAGTTTTGCGTATCAGTAGGTCTTGTCTTTTTCTTGTCCACTGAGACATATTGAAATATCTTTGATGAATAAAAATTAATTTTTTTCTTTTTGTTCTTAGCACGAAATCTATAATAGTTATCTTTTTTTTTTTAATTCTGATCAGTATTATTTTTTATTAATCATAAAGATATTGTTCTAAATAAAGATATTGTTCACAATAAAGATATTGTTCTAAATAAAGATATGATTCTAAATAAAGATATTGTTCTAAATAAAGATATTGTCATAAATAAAGATATTGTCATAAATAAAGATATTGTTCTAAATAAAGATATTGTTCTTAGTCTCATAACCAAAAATTCTAATATTGTTTGCAAAATAACTAGCTACTACCAGTGTTACCAGCTCAGACTATCTTTCTGACCCAGTTGCACCGTAAATAACCCAAAGACCTTTATAAAGGAGGAATAGCAGATTTGTCACTATCAATAACACTATTATAGAATCTCCAATAATCACGAGAGCTAACCTTTTCAGATTAGATAAAGTCACAAATCCTTTGAGAATAGCTAGGCTTAACCTCAGAGATTTCTCACTTGCAGCAGACATTGCTAACTTTTCTGTAGGATTGTCTAGAAGCCTCAGAATCATCCCAATGATATGGATTAATGATTACGATGGGCAATGGCAGAAGCACAACCAGGGAGGAGAATGAGGTTTGGATTGAAACTTACGATGAGGAATGAACGTGTCAATTCCAATAAGAAACCAATCAGTAACCTCCTTAGCAGCAACATTTGGAGACATATGATAAGAACCTTTCAATTATCATATTCATTTCTTGATATTGTCGACCATGTTTTCCTTTTGTTAGAGAATACTTTATTCTGAATATTATAATTCTACTGAAACTATTTTTGAAGTGTGTGACAGAAAAGAAAACAAATCAAGAGGTATTAGAAGTGGCAAACACAGAAAGGTCTCTAATAAGAACAGCATGAAAAAGACAAATGAGGTTCATCTGGCCATGTCTACAGAAAAGGCGGAATAGAACAGATTAGTTTGATGGAAAAGATTGTGGGTAGAAGAAGCAGAGGACAACGAGAAACATACACTTAAAGTCTGAACACCTGGGCAACATCAAAAATGATAAGCAACAATGAATTTATAAATGCCTCGAGGGAGAGAAATAGATAAAGAACCATAGCAGTAAATGCCGGTACCAGGTAGGACACCACTTGAATGAAGAATGTCTTATGATTTTTTTTTTTTTTATTGCAAATATTTCCATAACATTTGTGTTGGATTGACTTCAGGAGTTTAAAGTTATTTTTTAAAATGTATGATTTTCTTTGCCTTGTTATGCTTGGATTTTGAAATTTGTATTTTTGGAGGCTTATCACATTGAAGTTTAAAATAGCATTTTATTTGTTCTGCCATTCTGTGGTTTAAAATACATATTCTTGGGGATCTGTCATATTTAGTTTTGAAATAGCATTTCATTTGGTCTGTTACATTTATTTGTGAAATTAGTATTTTTGGCTGTCTGTTATGTCTACATTAAAACAAACTTCAGTTTACTCCTGACTTGTCCACCAACTTTTCAATCATGTATGTCCAACAGTCTTTGTTTAATCACTATTGAATGATATGCTTCATTCATCCCACCTCCACACCCACCCTTGATTTAAAAGTTTGTTTTTTTATTTGTGCAGTTATCTCAAGGATAGCGTCTATCAAAACAATCCCTAAATAATTCCTGATTGATCATCACAGCTCAAATCAAGGCAGTGCCAATAAAGGCTATGCATTGTAACCTGACGTACTTATTGAACACCATTCAAATAAATACTGTTGGACATTAATGACTGAAACTATTAATGACATGTCAGGAATTGCACCAAATATGTTTGTATTTCAGAAAGTATTGTGAATTTTATTGTTTATTTTGAGAGTGACATTTTAAGAGGATGTTACACATCACATGACTTGCTTGAATCTATAATTTAACATCTCTTATTAAAATTACAATTTTTGAATTCTTTTTATTTGCTCTATTGGTTGTGATTATGGTTGTAGCGTTCATCCCGAGTCAGTCGGGCCAACTCTTTCCAACAAGTTCACGCTGGTTGACTAGGCACGTCAATTCAAGCCCGCTTCCATTCCGAGTGCAATTCACTCAAGATACAGAAAAGTTTGTAAGTTTGTTTTTTAAAAATGAAATTCATTTAAAAGTCAATACAAATATTATTTTTATTTTTTTCAGGTATTAACGATGAGTGACGCAAGCCAGGTAGTACCTGGTGGGGTGACAAAGTCGTCACCCCCTCCTACAGAACTGGATAATATGCTTTCTGCGCTTGAGTCAGGAGAGCCAGAAGACAAACACCGCTTACACCATGAGTGTGATATCATCTTGGAATGCAAAATTTGCCGAAATCTGTTCCGTGTCATGACAAGTTTCCTCAATCACAAAAAGTTGCACTGCCTTCAGTATGTCGTCAGCTTTACACTTCCTTTAGCGGTCAATAATAGCAGCGAGGATAGAACTGATAGAAATGATTATGCAACAAGCACAGAAAAGCCAGAACTTCCTACTGCTGAGGCCATTTCTCAAAATGTCGATACGACAAAGCAATTGTCAGCTATCAAATCTGAAGAAACCGAAAGTTTGTTGGATATTAACCAAAGTAAAACACCTGCCACAACTGTTAGAATGACTCCCTCAACATCTGATGGAAATACTGATGCTATGAAGTTACGCAGTCTGCGTAAAACAGAGAGTTCCATTTCTATAAAAGAGGAACCTCAGATAATGAAAAAAGATATAAGTACATCTAAAAAAGGAGAGATCCTTGTTCAAAATAAATGCAGTAATCAATCAAAGAAAGAAGAAAACTCAGAACAAAAGACTGGAGAAAGTTTATCATCTCAAAAGGATGGTACCAGTCAGAAAAAAGTTGATACTTCAACTCAGAAGAAGAATGAAGCATCTTTGACTCCCAAGAAGAATGTTTCTGTGACTTCGAAGAAGGCTGATGTTTCCACAACGCCAAAGAAGGCTGATATCTCCACGACGCCGAAGAAGCCCGACGGCTCCACTGCTCCCAAAAAGTCCAACACCTCCACGACTTCCAAGAAGGTCGACGCCTCCACAATTCCCAAGGCCGACACCTCCACGACTCCCAAGAAGGTCGACGCCTCCACGACTCCCAAGAAGGCTGACGCCTCCACAACTCCCAAGAAGGTTGACGCCTCCACAACTCCCAAGATGGCTGACACCTCCACAACTCCCAAAAAGGTCGACGCCTCCACGACTCCCAAAAAGGCCGACGCCTCCACGACTCCCAAAAAGGCCGACGCCTCCTCGGCTCCCAAGAAGGCCGACACCTCCACGGCTCCCAAGAAAGCCGACACCTCCACGACTCCCAAGAAAGCCAACACCTCCACGACTCCCAAGAAAGCCAACACCTCCACGACTCCCAAGAAGGCCGACGCCTCCACGACTCCCAAGAAGGCCGACGCCTCCACGACTCCCAAGAAGGCCGATGCCTCCACGACTCCCAAGAAGGCCGACGCCTCCACGACTCCCAAGAAGACCGACGCCTCCACGGCTCCCAAGAAGTCCAACGCCTCCACGGCTCCCAAGAAGTCCGACGCCTCCACGGCTCCCAAGAAGTCCGACGCCTCCACGACTCCCAAGAAGTCCGACGCCTCCACGGCTCCCAAGAAGTCCGACGCCTCCACGGCTCCCAAGAAGTCCGACGCCGCCACGGCTCCCAAGAAGTCCGACGCCTCCACGGCTCCCAAGAAGTCCGACGCCTCCACGGCTCCCAAGAAGGTCGGCGCCGTTTCGTCTCCCAAGAAGGATGCTTCTTGTATGACACAGGAGGAACCTTCAAGTAAAAGTCTGAGAAAAGATGAAAGCCCTGTTAGTTCCAAACGTGATAGGAAAGGTGATTCCTCTTTGAAGAAAAACGATAGTTCTGATCATAAAAAAGATGAAAGTATAAAGAAAGAAAATCAGAAGAAAGAAAGTTCTATTCCTTTTAGAATTGGAGCTAAAAATAAGAAAGGAGACGGTGCTGATCTCGCCAAGAAAGGAGACGGTGCTGATCTCGCCAAGAAAGGAGACGGTGCTGATCTCGCCAAGAAAGGAGACACAGCTGATCTCGCCAAGAAAGGAGACGGAGCTGATCTCGCCAAGAAAGGAGACGGAGCTGATCTCGCCAAGAAAGGAGACGGAGCTGATCTCGCCAAGAAAGGAGACGGAGCTGATCTCGCCAAGAAAGGAGACGGAGCTGATCTCGCCAAGAAAGGAGACGCAGCTGATCTCGCCAAGAAAGGAGACGGAGCTGATCTCGCCAAGAAAGGAGACGGAGCTGATCTCGCCAAGAAAGGAGACGGAGCTGATCTCGCCAAGAAAGGAGACAGAGCTGATCTCGCCAAGAAAGGAGACGGAGGTGATCTCGCCAAGAAAGGAGACGGTGCTGATCTCGCCAAGAAAGGAGACGGTGCTGATCTCGCCAAGAAAGGAGACGGTGCTGATCTCGCCAGGAAAAGAGACAATTCTGAACTTTCCAGGAAAAGAGACAATTCTGAACTTTCCAGGAAAAGAGACAATTCTGAACTTTCCAGGAAAAGAGACAATTCTGAACTTTCCAGGAAAAGAGACAGTGCTAATCTTTCAAAGAAAGGCGACAGTTCAGATCTTCCCAAGAAAGAAGACAGTTCTATTCCTTTCAAAAAAGGAAACAAAGCAAGCAGTAATCAAAAGAAAGACAGTTCAGTCCCGTTTAAAAAGGGAGACAAAGTAAAAAAAGACGACAGTTCCAATCAGCAAAAAGAAGAAAGTTTTGTAGCTTCTAAAAAACTAGATAGTTCATCTATTCCAAAGAAAGTCGATAGCATTATCTCTCAAGAGACTACTTCTCGTACCAAGAAAGTGGACAGTGATGGGAAAGCTACTGCTCCACCACCCTTCAAGAAACAAAAAATTGATCACACTAATAGTAATAGGTCTGCTATAGAAACAAAGGTAGAAAAACTAACTCCCGCTTCACCTGACACTACTACCACTACCGTTACTCCTAGTCTGTCTACTATTACCGTTTCTGCCCCCACTTCTCTGGCTCTTCCCATTGCATCTACTGCTCCAGTTCGATCTGCTCTTGCACCTCCTGCTCTTACTCCTGTTTCAACACTTGCACCCACCGATACATCTACTGCTCGTTCCATTGTTGATGCCACAACTTCTGCTTCTCTCGATGTTATTGTTTCCACCACTTCTGAATGTACGTCTCTTACTACCACTGCTGCTACTACTACATCAACAGCCATAAAAGAACTCCAGGCTGATCATGGTACAGAACCAATGCTTATAAAAACGGAATCTGTATCTGCTGAGAATAAAGCTGATGAACCACCTGTGCTTACACCAGAAAAACTTAGTCCGTCTGAAGGCATTACGGTTCAGAATAGGAAAAGCGATGCTTCTGATACATTAAATCCTTTAATAGCAGGTGTTCTTGATGCTTATCAGCGGTACAAAGGTAAAAGTCATGACGATGTTCCGAAGCAAACCTCTGATGAAACCAAAACAACTGCAGAAAATTCCATGCCTGTTTCTAGTGCAGAGGCCTCTGCAGCAAGTGATTTAGGATTGCCGCAACTATCAGAAGTGACAGCAGGGGAAACCACTGAACTTAAAAGTCATCAGGTGGAAAACGTTTCTGTTGAACAGGATAATAAGGACAAAAGCATAAATGATGTTGATCTAGATAATAAAGATTTGGATGATCCAGAAAGGTATGAGCTGAGAAATCGTCTCCGTTGTCCCGATTGTAGTCTAGAGCTGAACAACATGAGCAAGCTGGCTCAACACATGTCGACGCACTTGGCCAACTCGAAAGGACACTTTGTCTGTCCAATTTGTCAAAAAGAAACTCGCCTGGAAACATTTTCTGAACTCATTCTACACTTGAGAGATCCTCATTTCCTGAAAGATAAACAGTTGCTCCCTATGTGGCGAAATCTGATGAAGAACTGCTGGGTTGATGAAAAAGATATGTCGGCTACGTTCCCTGTAATAGAAGCGGTCAAATGTTCTGAACGAAGCAAAGACAATGAGATGCCAGAAAAGAATTATAAGTGTCCCTACTGTAAGAAAAAACCTAAAATACTCCGTTACTTTTCTGGTTTAATTGGACACTTGCGATCGGAACATGGCTTGAAACGATGCCAGTTGCAAAGGATGCAGGCGAAACTGCGCAAAACTTCGGTTATTGAAGTGAAACACAAAAGGTTCAAAAAGAAATGCATGCTGTTTAAGTGCTCATTCTGTTTCAAGACATTCACTAAAAAAAGTGCGATCAAACTTCATGTCAAGTCATGTCGGAAACGAACAGAAACCACAGTTAAAAATAAAAGCAGAAAGAAACCGAGAGGACGACCTAAGACATTCACTAAAATTGTTGCTTTCAAAACTGTTGGTAAAAAACAATCTATCAGTGATAACTCTGTTGCTACATCAACTCTTGCAGGTGGTGATGTATGTAAGGAGCAGATGGCGAGCCCATCGAAATTTACTACATCAGAAGGTGATCAGTCAACCCAAATAAACACGGCTCTTATGCCAAGTGGAACACCCAGTGCCTCAAACAAAAATGCCGATCCGAATTACTTTCCCTCTAGTACGGTCCAGCCTATCAAGCTTGAGACGTTTTGGGTATCAAAAACGCCGGGTAAGCCATCAGAATGTATCAAGTCTACTGTCACCAACTTGGAGAAGTTTTGTACAGTCCCAAGCAAAATGTTTAAATCATCTGACGTATCAAAAATTGGTAATTTTCAGTGTTACTCTTGTAATCGGTATTACTCGTTCCGGCAGCATTTTGAGCGGCATGTCCAGTTGTGCAACCACAATCGTAAGATTGAGGAGATTTCTGATTTTGAATCCCTTCGATGCTTGGAATGCGGCCAATCATTTTCATATGTGCAGCATCTGAAGCGCCACGCAGCAAAACATCTTGGCCTTGATCGCTTCAAATGCAAACTTTGCAATTATTCGAGCTACTATTGGTCAGACACAAAGTATCACCTGACCACTCATAAGGACGTCCACAGTAAACATCCTGAATATTATATTATCAATGTAAGTGCTTCTGAAAATCCGCTGACCACTGAATTCGGGCCTCAACAACGAACTGTCCCGAAACGAGTTGCTGAATCATCTTCATTAGTTACCACTGGTGGCCCTAGTAGTGGTGGTGGCGCTGGAGGTGTCAAAACACTAGTATTGACTGAACAAGATGGTATGTTAAAAGTAGTTAGTGATCCCAATCAGATTGCCAAAATGGTAAATCAACAGCAAGGGTCACCATCTCTAAAGAGACTTCGGATTTCTGCTGATGCAAGCCAGGCTCCGGCCATCTTAAAGGCCTTACCTGACCTTCAAAAGTCTGTGTTTTCACCTGGCTTGAAGATTGACAAGAGGGAATCAACTATGACGATCAAGAATCTTTCTTCACCCACACTTAGTGACCCAACTCCTACAAATGAGTCATTTGAACCTGCTGTCGACCCTGACAAGGAACACATATCGTGGGTTCGTAAACCTCTTAAGGATCCTGATGCACAACCCTTCACATGGGATGATGATGAAGAAGTGGATGCTGAGGGAAGAATGGAAAATAAAAGCAGTATGATTCCTAGTAGCAATGATAGTGTTACTTCCACAACTACCTCGTCTACCGCCCCAACTTCATCTGCCTCTAATATACTGAGCACTTCTATGAAAAATGAGAAACCAAAAGAACCGGGTCCGAGTTCAAGATTAATATCTCAAACGGAAAACAAATTGCACATCTCTGCTGATCAACCGGTGCCTGAAATTTTCTCTGAACCACCAATTCTAGAAATGGAGATGCCACTTGCGAAGAAAAGCATTAGTGGTAAGGAGAAGGAAGATCTCCAAATGCCCCGAATTTCTGCATCCGACATCTCCACATTATCAGACTCTGTAATGACGTTTATGCTTAATGAGAATAATGAACTTTTTGTGTTAGCACCTGAAGATGACACTGGCAAAATTGATTCTGTTTCTCCGAGCAAAGCCCCACAGCATTCCCACATTTCTACCAAAGACTTTTTAAGTGTTCCTCATCCTTCACCTTCCTACTCCTCCACGTCCACCTCCACCTCAACGTCACTGTTTGGATCTTCTATAGTCCCACCCTCAAAGTTGATGAACAAGCCAAAAACTTACTGGGACCATCAGCATAAAACTACTCTCCGGCGTTTACCCAATCGCGGCCTCGTATCTACATCCAATTTATCATTCCCGTCAGCATCACGCCGAGTAACCCGACCTCCAGTTGTACCCAAGACCACACACACAGTGACGCCTCAGCAAACTTCTTCTATGGTTGCCTCATCATCATCATCCTCATCATCATCCTCATCCTCATCATCATCATCCTCATCATCATCATCAGCTCCGTTTTTGTTTTCTACTGGTGAAAAATGAAATATAGAAATTCAGTGGTGAGAGGAGGTGGTGGGTCAAGAGACTGGTGCACCTGCTAATAACCTGTTCTTTTTCTCACCTACTTATTTTCTTTTCTATCCCCATTCACCACCAAACTTTACTCTGTCACATACTCCCCCCCCCACACACACTCTCTCTCTTATTTACATATGAATCATTTCATCTGAAAACGTGTGTGACCATCTTGATTGTTGACTGGTTGAACAAAACAAAACGAACCTAATGAAGCAAGAAGTTTAAATAGAAATATAAAATTTTTATCAGTGTACATTTTTTTTTATATTATTAAAAAAGAAAAGTTTTTCTTTCTTTTTAATATCACTTTGAGAACGAACAAAAACTGAAAATGAAAAAAAAGCCATTTTAAATGTAAGGAAGAAATATAAATTCTATTCAACAGAATTCTTAATCATGCAGGAAAAGAAAAGTTGTTTCTAATGTCCGTTTCCCCAAGTATATGATTTGGTTTCATTTCAGATTATGGCTGATAAAATGTAAAAAAAAAAAAAAAAAAAAAAAAAAATGCTGGGTAAGAAAACACTAGTTTATTTGTTGGTCCCCTTCATTTTCTTTGCTATTGTCTTGAAATGACTACCAATGACTTAGAAGAGCTAAATGCTACGTCTTTATATTACAATACTGATATATATATATAAACACTCAGAAGAGTACAGAATACATTCACATATTGTTGTAAGTATACAGATCTAATTTTGAACAGAAGCAAGTTATATAAATAAATTTTTCTCTGGCTTTTCTTGTGTTTTCTCCTTTATCAAAACACTTCAATGCATTATTCAAAGTGAAAGATTGATTGGTTGATTCAATTATCAGCCAATCAAATTATTTCCTTGTCATGACTTTTACTCGTTACCCCCCCCCTCCTCCTCATTAAAGTTGAAACCTATTAGATAAAGTGTTTCAAAATTTAACAAAAATAATACGAGTTAATAAGTCTGTTAAAATTTAGAATACCAACACTTTTCCCTATAACTTTTCATTTATCTGTATTTATTCCATCCAGATCATTAAGAAAAACATTTTTTTATCTTTTTTGAATATTTAAATTTTTTAATCATTTTTATTTGTTCCAAAAATAGCTACCATTCTTTTCTTTTATTTGTAGTTGAGGGTTTGGATTGTATCTTTGACTAAAAAGTAAATATATTATTTTTATTTATTTTTATCTATTTTTCTTTTTACTCTGTTTTCAGTATTTTTTGTGAAGAGAAGTGTTACGTCACTGATTAATCGTCAAGCAATTTTGTTTTTCTTTTTCACTCATCTCTATTTCATATAATTTTATTTTTAGTTTAGTGATTTGAACTAATTTTACCTTTAAACACTTTGGAAATTGCTTAAAAAAACAAAACATCTTTTAGTTCAATTTGCTTTATAAATTTGGCATGAATTGATCCCTCTTATCATATTTTAGAAAGAACTGTTACCCAAAATGCCCCCCCCCGTTCTACTAGAAGGCATAAGAAAGTAAGAAGTGAAAGGTAATTTTGAGTAACATTTTGAAAAATCTACCATTAACATTTTTTTGTTTTTGTAATTTCTAACAAGTTTGAAGGCAAAATTAATTGAAAAAAGAAAATGTTACTTTTTTAAATTAAATAAAAACGAGGATAATTTGTATGATTTAGACAAATGTTTTCATCTCGGTTGGTAATGCTTTGGAATTTAAACATCTTTTTCTTTAACTGTAACACCTGTATGGTTTGAAATAAAGATTTTTAAAAATATGCAAATATAAGGTTGAAGCTTACTTTGAGCAAAACGTAAGAATCGTAGTCTGACAAATTCAAATAATAATAAATAGTAATTAGTTTAAATTTTATAAAGCAGAAAGAGAAACTATGAAATAATAATTATAAATATTAGATGTTTTCTTTTGAAATCAAATCTATTTAATTTGAAGAGGATTTCTCAAACTTTTTTTAACCAATCTGTGTCCCCCCTCACCCTCCCATTCTTTACTCATCATTTGTGAATGGTGCTTGTAAATATGAAAATAGTATCCATTTTTGTCTATAAACATTTGTTGTCAAAGTATCCTTTTACAGCTTCCTGTCTCCGCATGTATTTTCAATCACTGTTAGTGTGTGGATAAATTGTTATCCCATAACGCCGATATTCAAAAAAATCCTTTCATATTTTCTTGCTTTTAACGACAGGACTTTGTGAATATTTAAACATGAGTTAACAGTACACATCACCGTCTGCCTTGGTTCTTCGAGAGAAACTTTGTTGGTCTGTATTTAATCACTGTTTACCATCATATATTTTTAGTAGAAATATTTTCAAACAGAAGAGTCTTCTACATAGACGAGCAGTTTGTATAAATCATTATTACATCATATGTGCACTTTGCATATGTGTGGATTTTATTTTAATATAAACCTGACAGATGAATAAACATTTTTATTCAAGACTTGTTCATAACTTTCTCATATTTTTTCTTTTGTTTAGTAGTAGAAAACTTAAAATTAATATCTAAAACAAATGCTTCAATAGGGTCATCCATTGGGCTCAGATTGTTCGAGTAAAAAAGGGTCTTGAAAAGCCAGTTAAATATTTTAAAAAAAAGACAAAATCGCAAATTAGTTTCTTTCAGCTTGATGTGTATATTTCTCTCTCTACACCTTTGGCTTGAATAGAAACATTACTTGTGATATTAACTTTTTATAACAATATATTCCAGTTTTTTTAGTCTCTCCTTTTTTACTACCTTCCACTGAATAAACAGAAACAAGCTTAGTAAGAGATTGGTGAATTAATTGCAACTTATGATTAATTACATTTATATGGATTGTAATCATAATTCCATCCTAAAACTGAGGAATAGTTTACTATATATTTTGTATGATGTATATTGGAAAGCAAACATTAACTTAGTATAGTATATATATAATCTCATTATACAAAAACTACCTTGTCTTTTTGGCTAGTAGTATAATCTCTTCTGATGATATACTTCATCTTTTCTATTAACAAAGGATAAATCCCTCTAGACTGAGGCAATTGTTATTCTACTCAAAATGGCAATTTTTGAGGAGCTGAATTTTCCTCACATTAAAACCTGATTTGGTATTTAGCACTGTCGTTGTAGAGAGGCAAGTAAGGACCTCTGTAGACTGTATGTAAATGTTATCTTTTAATTTTGAAAATAAAGTAAAATGCTTTGCTATGTTTGGCACAAACTCAGAAATCTACAGGTTTGTAAAACAAACCTAAAAACTAAAAGTTGCTATGCTCGTATTCTTTATAATATTGTACTTATGAATGGTTTTTTATTTTTGTATATGGATTTTTTGTGATTTCATTTACGGACAGAAATACCCCCTTATTTATAGTTAATCTACTATTGAAAAATACATAGCACATTTATTTTTATAAGCTTTTATGTTAAGATTTAAAATTTTAAAATATATTAATTCATATTTATTCCAACCACATTATCAACAACATTTTTCGATCTTCTTTACATTAGTAATTCTCTCAAAAGTTTTTGTCTAGTAACACCATCATACTAAATTTTGGTCTGTACACTTTAATTTTGGCCAGAATTATTACTTTCAATATGCCAGGCTTCAAGATCACTTGTGAATGCCAAAGTTTACATCGAATTTGTGAGATTTTTATTTTTAAATGGTTGAAATAGCTGTGGAAATTTTTTCGTGATTTTGAAACCTTTAAATTGGCAGTTAGTCATTTCTGGCTAGAATTAAAATCTCCAGGCCAAAGTCAAGATTTTTGATTCATTTGTCCATCTACAACCCTCCTCCCCTGTCCAACACACAAAAAAAGTGTTTCTCAAGTAAGCAACTATTATTTTATTAATTTTTTAATAATAGATGTTTCATTTAGTTCGATGCAATTTTCTTAAATGGATGCATCTGTGTGTCCTTTTATCTAAACAACCTCTTATTAGCATCTTACATTTCATTCGTCATTTTAAAGCATAAAGATACACAGGATAAAATATTCAATTTATTTACACATTTTTCGGCTTAAAGTTTCAATTAATTTCTCTTAAAATGTCTTTTTTAACAATTTTATAATTCAGGTTTGCTATTTTCCTCACTTAAACTCATTAATCTGTCTCAATTTAAATAAAAATGGTTCTTCTGTATAAAGCCGGGATCAGTAATGCCTCTGAAATCTGCAATGACTAATCAAGATTGAAATGAAAAACCATGAATAAAAGCTGGTACACAGTTGTCTTTCAGTTTTAAATATTTAAAGCAGACAGTGCAATAGCGTTGCTGCACTCTAAATCAAACAACAGATGATCTGGTGGCATATTTGCTAAATACTAGTTTATGCTTTAGAATTTTTTTCTGATTATTTGTAATACAATTCACATTTTCAATGTTATTCTCATAACATTTCAGCTGATGTAACTTCTGATCTTAAGGTGCAACATGTCAAATTCTCAAAGTTGTACAGAATTTCAAACTGAATTTAATCCGTAGAAATTGTAGACTCATGACACAACAAATAAAATGCTACATATCAATCTTCTAGAGGATGAAGATTCAATCCTCAATGCAGGGTACTCTAAGCACAATGAGAACAAACTATAGCTGTGGATTAAAGTTTGAAATTCAGTACAGGTTCCCAAGTTTGGCAAGATGCACCTGAAATGTTAAGAGCATAATACTCAAGATGAGTTTCTTTAATTTATAGTTTTTTTTATCTGGTCATTGTTTGATTAACTGTTTCATGGCATATCAACCCCTGTCCATATCCATTTAATATGAAAGCAATAGATTTTGTAAAGCTAACTTTAGTAACTGATTCATTCTAGAAAAAATATTGTCAATTTTTCATTGTAGACGTGACTGGAAAAAGATTGATCAAATAGATGACAGTGTAGAGGAATTCACTTGTTGTTCTTGATATTTTGAAATTAGATCATTGTTAGGTACAGAGACCATAACAGTCTCTGGTTGTATAGAGATATGCTACATGTATAATTAGTGAATTATGTATTAATGAATTATGGTAAAATTGGATGGAATGGCAAAATGATTAATCCAACAAGGATCCTGGAAAATCTGTTGCACCTGGATACTGATAATATAAACTGTATGATGTAAATTCCAATAAATAAGCAGAAGTTTATCAAACCATGATTTTATATTTTCATCTTTGTAAAATGGCCTCTTCACCAAGGTGTTTGAGAATTGGGGTCTTCTATCATGTTTAGATTAGACAACTGTAAAATACCCACAAGCTCTTTAACCCATTGATGCATCAAAATACTTTCATTACCCTTTTTAACCCATATTTCATTAACATTGGTAGAACAGTTTTATGGCAATACCAGATTTTTTGCTATTCAGTTTGCAATATCCAAACATTTTCTAACTTGAATACTTTGATGAGTAACGGATTTCTTTTTACCAAAACCATAGAAAGTAAGAAATATATTGTTTTGTTATATTATTCATCATCTTTGATAACAGTTTTTATATAATAAATGTCCATATTGTCATGTTATATGCAAGTGAATGTTGGACTCTCACTAATTTGTTTCTTCTAAGAATATAGAGGAATAACATGCTAGGGTTCAGTGGATTTGTAGCATGCATTTTCATGGCAGTTTTGACTTCTTCCCTACTGAAATTGCCCAGAGTGGAATCAACTGTGTGCTGCAGCTGCTTATTGTGTATGGATATCTTCAACAAAGCTCTGGTTAGATGAATAGATGTACACAACTCGGTGGAAGGTAAGCAAAGGAAAGGCAAAAACTTGGAATGACTCCGAGATGACCTCCAATCAATGGCACATCAAAACGAGTTTTAATTATAAAGTTTCAGAGAGAAAATTGATTTGTACTGCCATGATCAATGTGCAAAAAACATAAATGGAGTAGAAAATTTTATTTATGACAAACTCATTGACGTTTATCCTTGAGATGCTTTTCAGCCTTGATAAATGGTGCCTCGGTAGTAGACAAAAAAAAAACAAGGAAGAGCTGGAATGACTCCAAAGATGACCTCAAGCATTGATATTAACATTAATGATTGAATTTCATGGAGAAAATCACTGTCCACCATGTTCGATTCCAACATCGGTCCAAGTGTCAATGAGATGGTCTCAGTCAATATTATAACAAGAATTCTCTTCCCAAATTCTTTGGGATGTTAAAATGATGTTTGTTTTCTTCTACTGAACAACAAATGAGAAAGCTCAACTAAAAACAAGTCCAAGAAAAACAATCCATTCGCTAAGAGCTGAAGAGCCCATACTTTTTAGACAGATACACAAACCTTAACTATCAAATTCTAGAAAATCAAACTGACTTCCCCTCCTTATCTTATTCTTAAACTACTTGAAATCATGGCTAACCAGCATCCACTTGAAAAAGAGTAAGCATTTTTTTTTTTTTTTAAATAATAAAACTACTGTACCTATAGTCGTTAATTTTAGAAGATCCTGAGTGAATTGTAATCACACCAAGATATTGTATTTGAAGAAACAATTTAGAAGAAATCAAATTCTGGATGGCAAATTCTAAAATCGGAGATTTTTTTTGTTATATCTCTTTTCTTAGATATTTTTCAATCACATGCAGTGCAAACATGCGATCTATTAAACATGCTTTACAATTATTCATTTATCTGAATAAAAGGCACAGAAGAGTTGCTAAAAAGCATCCCTAATTACACTGCATTGGCAATGTTTGCAAGTTTACTGCCTAGGAAAACTAATAGTTTCATGTTTTGTAATTTATTCATCAAACTTGAGTCCATTTATCTTCATGACTCGTGTTGATTTCACTCACCTTTTGCCTTTGATAGTCTTATGGCAGCCACAGGCCTTCATTACTGTTTCCTGACTTTGATCCTCAAAGACGCTGATAATTCTGGCCTTTGACTTGCTCTTGTTACAGTTTTAACACGAAGAAGTCGAGGCAGTTGCGGTGAACCAAGCTGGGGGGCAGATATCAGGTGAAGCCTAGCCTGGCAGGGTGCTGAGTCTTGTGGCCACGTATGGCCTACCAGCTGGGATGTTCCAAGGTGTCACTATCATGTTCAGAACACAAATGTAGTCATTGTGTTCAGCCAGTAACCCTCATGCTATTATAATGTGAAATTGTTGATCATGTGATTTTCTCTCCAATGTCACCTCAGTTAAATTCTCGATCTTTTTATTCCCTTTGTTCTTATCTTTTCACCGTGGATTCCAAGGAAAACTATTTTCATAATCAAAAAAGGAATCAAAATATAATTACCATCTTAATAAAGATGGTAATTATATTTTGATTTTCCTTGGAATCCATGGTGAAAGAAAAAACTGATCAAAAGTATAAATATTCATAAAATTGCAAAAAAAAAAAAAAAAATTGTTTACCATCTAATCGAATTTCATTATTTTAAACCATTTTTTTATTATTATTGAAACTTTACTTTTGAAGGATGCATTTAAAGCAGGACTCCTAAAATGCTATCAGTACCAAACATTTCAACCAAACACACTAAACACTAAATAATATGAAATGCATTTTAATAGTTGATTTTTTTTCTTTTTAGATAATTGTTATTTTATCAACTTGCATGTAAAGAGCTATGTAAAAGATGCTTAAAACCGTTTGAATTATGCAAATATCATCAGTAGTTCAAAAGTTATGAGAATTTTAAGTGCCAAAATTTATGCTTTTCCGTGGACATTTTTCTTTAGAAAAAGTAGGCTAAATTTTAAGAATTCGGTAATTTCACCACCATTTATTTATTTTTTAGCTATTCTCATGAAACTTGGCACTCGTATATAAAATTGTGTGTTTTTTCTGATTATGCAGTCAAATCTGATGTATCTCTCTACCATAAGCCATGAATTATAAATTCAGATGTACAAATTTCAATTTTTTTTAAACTGGCGCATGGTATCATACAGTGGGTGTCGATTTATGAACAAAGCTAAGTATTATAGTGGTATTTAAATATAACTTTATTGAGAATAGGCATTTTCCTGCCTCCTCACCAAAGGAGAGCTTAATCTTAGGTGTAGCCATTGAATGCCTAAAGAATATTCAAGAACGGTATTTACTACACCCCTCAAAGAAAAACAAAATTGAGTAGAAGATATAAATTAATCTCAGAAATAAATCAAAGAAAATTTTTCATATAGATTTTGTATTCCTGTAAAAGATGGAAATTCCCATAGGCGACCAGAACTTATGCATTTTGGAACCAGTCCCATTTTCAATTTTGTAAATTCTCTCTATCTGGCCCAAAATATACCCCTATTTTCTGAGATGCAACCATAAATTGTACTCTACATGAATCCTCGATGTAACTTTCACAGTACCAGGGACCTGATAAGCAACAACTATATATTCAACAGTTGATGGTAGTTTTTGTCATTTCTATTGTTTTACTGAAAATTCAATTATGTAAACAAAGAAATAAAACGGTCATTTTTTACCTTGTTTCCACCTTAACATTTAAAATGATTACTTCTATAGGTTTTAGGTTATGTTGAAAACAAATGCAACCTCGAGAAACTATGCACAAACGCACATACATAGATGGTCACCAGCAATAACATAAGAAATGACATTGCTTGATATCCGGAAAGCTACTTATTTGCAGAAAAGTTAAATGCAATATTCGTTTTCAGTATACCCGAAAACCATAAAAGGTAGTCATTTTAAAGAAAAATGTTAAGTTGGAAACAAGGTAAAAATTTACAAAATGCGTCACAATGAAATTTTTTATCGAACCGCCTAATCATTATTATTTAGATATCCTCAGTTAAGAAAAAACGGGTTTGTTTTACAGATTCGAAAAAATCGTCTTGACAATGAGTTAAAAATAGATTGAAATTTCACAATATCTTTTTTAATTGTTAGGTGAAAGTACAGAATAGTTAACAAAAAACATCCTTCCTCCCCCATGTTAAGAATGAGTTTCTAACCAATAACGTTATTATTTCAGCATGGTAGCATAAGTGTACAAATACCTTTTATTTTTTTTTACCACTAAAAAAACACCATTCTACGTCAAGTACAAGTAAGAAGTTAAACGCAAGCACTTAGTACATTTTGTTGTTTTTTAACGCTTTTAGTGCATGTGTACTAAAAGCGTTAAAAACAACAAAATAGCATTGGAAATCCAATTTGAAAAACTTGAAAATAATTTTTTTAAATTGATAAACTCAGAATAAAAAAAATGACTAATCTAGTAAGACGAAAGCAGAAAAACAGTTTTCTATTTTTAAGAGAATACTTTAGTCAGCTCGGCGCATTAGTGCTTAGCGAGCCGTTTTTCTGTAAGCAGATTTGAATTTCTATAAAAGATAACATTTTAAAGAAATTTCTGCACAATAATTATCAAATATTTACATATTATATATGAAAATAATTCTGAAACTATTATCTATATATGAAAATGAATGATATATGCCGATTTATCTTATCAATTTTGAAATATTCTTTGTCAACTTTGCTCGGTCGTAACTTTGCTTCCTGTTGTCATGAAAATCAAAGACCAGTAGAGATGAACTTCTTTGTTTATATAGCCTGTAAAATTTCAGCCATATCCAATCAAATTTAATCCCGCACATGTGTATCCAAACATAACATATAACGTGGTTGGACTCACTAAAATAGGGGTAAATGTCAGACATCTGGTTGGATGTCCCATCCCCTAGAAGAAAAAGTTTAAGAAAAATGAAAAAAAAAGAGAGAAACGTATAAAATGTAAACATTGAAAAAAAGTTCCCTTTTTGTTGTTGTCATTTTTTTTTTTTTTTTTTACTGTATTTTCATTTTTAACTTCGAGCAGAAAAGAAAAATAAATTATCATCATTGGAATGCTTATTCTATTCTCTTTCCATCAATGTAATTCTTTTAAAAATTGACCAACAAATAAAAAAGATATGACTTGTTGAAGCACATTAGATATGTAACATTGCCGATGTCCACGAAAATACAGCATACGCTGTAATGCTAATTTTAATAGACACCAAATTACTATCCATGGCTTTCAAAACTAAAGGCATTCAAATAAAATTTGAACTTTGAGGTTTTTAATTTTTTTACAGACTACAAAAAAGTTTGACAAAAAATATTTGTGAATTAAAAGAAGTTTAACTGAACATCAATATGGACAGCATACTCAACCATTAAAAAGAAAACTTTTTTGTTTTTTATTCAAGTGTACAATTTCATGCAAAGCCAATGTATAAAGACAAAAAGGCGTTGCCTAAAGATATTTGAAATGAACATTGTACAAAGTTGAAAATGTCCAGTTCATTTTTATTGTGGCCTTTTTTTGAATTTTGCTGGATTCCAAGACAAGAATTCATCAGGTCTGGTGGAGTATCCAGCTACTTGCCGTTACTTGAAATAACATTATTAGAATGTGCACCATTCCTTATATAAACTAGTGTATAACCATAATGAGGGAATCTAATTTGGCCTTTGAATACTCTGTTACCGAAGAATATTTGATCATTGTTTACTTGTAATGTGAATGTCAGGTTGTCCTAATGAACTCTTGTACAGAGACCGAAGACATTCAAGGGTTGTGTCTAGAAAGTAATTCAAACTGCCTCTGTCTTATATATACATATGTGTGTGTGTGTACTCTCAATTCCAAAGTAATATCCATTCAGATCTCCTTTTGACTGGTTTGCCTTTTAAGGTTTTGCACTTGGTTTTAGATTAAAAAGTTTTTTTGTGATGGACATAGTAAGGGACATAACTGTGCGGTTTTGAAAGCAAGTTATTTTAGCCATATTGGATTGACTCATCTTTTTTAGTAATTTTATTTTCTTATTAGATTTAATCCATTTTTAATAAATCTACTTGTGCGGTTTCTATAATTTCCAATTTTTTTTTTCATTTTACAACTAGCTTACCTGCGTCCCAGCATTGCCCGGGAATTCATAGTAAGTAACAAAAATTCAATGCCTAAGTCCAAACTAGAATTAATGATTAATAACAATACATGATAGTGATGTTAGCAATATTAATATGAAGATCAATAATAACAAAAATGGTAATACTGTTACTACTTAAGGTACTAATGGATAATAGTGATAATAGTAATACTGAGAATAGAACTATAAATGGTAAGTCTTAGTAATAACATTAACTAAGGAAATGAAAATAGAAATGAAACAATAATATTAATACTAATATCAATAACAAGACAATAAGCATAATAGTTATTGTAACAGTGATACAGCCAATAGTAGAAATAATCCGAATAGCGATATTAGAACAAAAAACTAATAATATTAAGAAGAATAGATCAAAATAATAAAAATATTAAAAATCTAGAAAAGCAAAATAGTACTATTATTGAAAATATTAGCAATAATAACAATACTAAATTCAACAACAACAATAATAATAATAAAGTTATATTTTCACTCGATTGACACCACACTAAATAATCAACAAGGGTTCAGGAGGATGAAGTAGAAGAAGCACTAACCAGACGTGTGAATGGAACTGGAACTTGCAGAGGCAGCCACTCAGATTCCAGCGAAACAGAAAATACGAAGAATGTAGAAAATTAAAATAGTACTATTAATAAAAATAATAACAATACTAAAGTCCCCCCCCAAAAAAAAGGCAATAATAAAATTATAGTGTCAGCATCGACTGTCACCACACTAATAATCTTGTTGTTTATGGTAAGTTTTTATTAAAGTCTGCCAAAGTATCTGGTATCTTTTCATTAGATTGTTAAGTAATACTACAGAAGCCCTGTCTGTAGCAATATCGACAATACTAAAATCGCTCTTAACCCCATCAACAAAACTAACAATAACACCTGGTTTGTAATCTGCAGAAGTACCTGTTAATGTTATTAATCTATAGTGTGTGTGTGTATATATATATATATATATATATATATATATACACACACACACACAATCCCTATTTTATATAATTTATATATATAGAAAGAGAAGTATTATTTAACATATACACGATATAGATGTATGTATATATTAGTGTTAGGGAGATTAATTGGAATCGGGCATCAGAAAAATCAGAACATTTTGGGATATTGGAATCAAGAAAAACTTTGCATGTTTTCCAATGTCAAAACGATTTCTTTAATTATCTAAATTTTAAAATATAATCTTTCACTGCTGATAGTAAAATAAATATTTATTGATTTTAAACTTCCAGTAACAAATATACATGTACATGATCCCACAAGTATGTTTTTACATTTGAAAAAAAAGTGCACATTTATTATGTTATTTAGAAATTTATAAAGAATCAGTAATTGTATTAGAATTTGGAGTCGCCCATGTATGGAGTATTGCTGTCACATTTGGGCCGGTGCATCGGCTACTAGTCTCTCGCTCCTTGACAGGGTTCAAAAGAGAGTCACAAATCTGATAGGCCCTAAACTGGCATCAAAACTTCAGCCTCTGTCCCATCGTCGAAACGTTGCATCCCTCTGCCTGTTCTACAAGTATTATAATGGTGAATGCTCTGAAGAACTGCAAGCACTTGTGCCCCCACGACGTGAACACCCTCGACAGACCCGACAAGCTACAAAATCCCACCCCCACACTGTAGAGATCCCTAGATGTAAAAGATCTTTCTACTCCAGTAGTTTCTTCCCCAGAACTGCTAGACTTCGGAATTCCATTCCAGGTCACTGCTTCCCCAACTGTACTGACATGCATAAGTTCAAGTGCAACGTGAACCAACATCTCGCTGCCCTAATCCCTACATAGTACCCCAGTAGATGTTTCCCCTGATAGTAGCCCCCTACATTAAAGTGGCAATGTGCCTTGTTTGGGGTGAAAATGTAAAAAAAAAAAAAAAAAAAAAAATTTAGCATGGGATTGGAACTGTTCCATCCCTAATATATATATATATATATATATATATATATATATATATATGAAAAATGTGAAGCTCGTGGTTTGTTTACAAACAATCGTTTGAGCACTTTACAAGTAGCGGACGGATGTTTATTTAAATAGGCATTCAAACAGATTAGTTGTGGGCACCGCTTCCGTGGTGAAGGGGTAGAACTGCCGACTGTCATCACGACGATTCTAGGTTCGATCCTCAGCTTCGGATAGGTGCTAGTCTAGCGGCACTGATGAGTTGTGATACAACGAAACAGGACTGTATGTCGATGACTGCAAATATATTTTATATATATATATATATATATATATATATATAAAATGCGAACCATGTTATATGCAGACATGATTTCCAAGTTTAATTTAATGTTTTCTTTTTTTTTTTGTAAAAAGGCGTTTGAATAATTGTTTTTCTTTGTTTATTAGTAGTAATTATTAGTAATAGTATTACTAATAGGACCTATTATGGTTGTTATTTTTTGTATTATTTAATTGTTATGTGAAAATAAATACCTTTAAAATAAATATAACTAAATGTGTATAAATCCCCCCAATGAAACATCCTATAGTATCTTTTTATTAAATTTTTAGATGAAGGTACAGAAACCCTATCCATAGCAATACTAACTATTCTGCTGAAGTATGTGGTATGTTGTTAATTTTTAATAAAAAAATATACGTAATATAAAGCTGAACGTCTGTGTGCGTGTCTTATAATATTTTAAATGTATTCTTTGTCTTACATAGAATAATAATAAAAAATCTTTTGATTTAAAATTCAACCATTTCACGTCATAAATTTTTTAATTTATTGAATGACTACAATTTTATATATATATATACACACATATATGCATATACATATCTATAATATAAAGCTGAATGTATGTGTGTGTGTGTCTGGTTATGAATAGGCTCCTATATGGTTGACTATTTTAAAAAAACTGATTGCGTATAATGATAGAAGATGTATCGAAACACAGGAATGGGTATGTTTGATCTGGCAGAACGGTGGTTCATTAAAATTGTGGGGTCTGCGTTCGCGCCTGGTCCACAAAGTAGGGAAATAAAAAATTTAAAAAATAAACGTTTACAAGTGTTTTTGATATATATGTACATGAGAATAGTTTGATAAGTATGTTTTAACTTAAATAGGGATGGTATAATAAAATTGTGGGGTCTGCATTTGCACCTGGTCTCGATAGAATGGAAATAGGCACAAACTTTAATAAAGACTTTTCATATCTATCTGCGTAAGTATACTTTGATAATTATGTTTCAGTTTGAAGAAATATGGTATAATAAAATTATGGGGTGTTCGTTTGCGCCTGACCTCCATAGAATGGAAATATGTCACAAAGTTTAACAAGGTTTTTTAATATAGATCCACAAAATATTGTGATAAATGTTTCAGTGTGAACAGGTATGGTATAATAAATTATGAGGTTTATCTATTTTATTTTTACTTTCATCATATTTTGCTTTGGTTTTGATACCCCCAAATTCGAAGCTATCTCTTTTCAACCCTTCCTTTTCATAACCTATCATACTTTCATAAATCAGAGTCCATTTTCTGTCGGCTGTTTTTGAACACAGTCAATGACAGGTACTTTTACTAGTATATATATATAATAATAATAAAAATGCGAACGATACTATAATGTTTACATACAAAAATGTGCATTTGAATATGTCTGAATTAAATAAAACTGTTATAGTTTGAAGTATTAATAGTAAATAATAATGATAATGATAGTTGTAAGATTAGTAATCGATGTAGGATGGAGATCCAAAAGCAATAAGGAATCTTGTTTTAACATTAGCTCTAATTAAACGGAAGTTTCTGCTATTCAGGGCCTCCATGCTCCTGAACGGCAGAAACCATAAGGAGTGTGGAAATATCTTGCGTTTATCATTGTGTACATTTGTTTCTGATAGTTAAGCTCAATGATTTATGTAAACTATGGTTTTATATAAAAAAAAAAAGTAAATGAGGAGGAAAAGTTTAATATTGTTTTTGTTTGGTTAAATGTAAGCAAAGTCAATACTACGAATGTTTTTTCGCCGTGTTCAGAAATACCCATCATTCTGTTAAACTAAGAATGAAAAGGGGGTTTTTGGTTATTCAAGCATGTAATATGTATAAAAGTGATTGCTTTTAAGAAGACAATTCTTTGGTGGCATGTGAAACTGGTATGGCAATGAGAAAAAGACCCAGTGATTTCGGGTGTTATAGGGAGTAAATTTAAAGAGGGTGAAATGTTTGCTACTACTTATATGGGATTACATATTTGAAAGAACGATTCAAAGAGAATAATTTATAATATTTATTAAACAGTAACAAAGCGCAGGTAGACTTGTGTGAAAACAAGCTGCATTAGTAGCTGGAAGAGGTGAGTGTGAAGTGTAAACCTATAGGCCGGTCATTGGCGTGTGACCGACCCACGTGTTATACTAAATGTCTTGGGAATGGTTCACATAGGAAGTTCTGTCTAGATAAGATTAAAGGCATACCTCGAATGTTGGATATGGCTGTCTCGTTCTTCTCTCAGAATGACGTCTTGTTCCTTGAGGGTTCAACATGGTTGGACTCTTCTTCTCCAGGTCCGCTTCATTTATTAATGTAGACATTTAAAGCAGACACAAAAAAACGACGCATGATACAATCATAATAGATGAAAAATATAATTAACTATTTATTTTTTTACAAGAAAATATTTTTACAAAAACAATTTACAAGTGATAATTAATGTTCACAATTAAAACTAATTAACCTTAACTAATGCTGAGGAAGGGGCGCGCCCCTCCTCTCATTTATGGAGAGAAAAAAGTATGTGCTCACCTCATGGCTGTCCAGACAAAAGGAAGCGAATTGTTGGATTGCATTCTGGTTGCTTATTTCTTTGTATTCCTCCGCTTACGGCCAAATCACCTCCTGACTATGCTAGGGAGGGGGGGGGGTTAACAACCACCACAACTAAGATATAGTGCCACAGAAGGATTTGCACAGAAATTGCATCGTTGTTTTTCTATAGTTTTATAAACTATACAGGAAAAATCGTTTCTATTTTATTAGAAAGAGATAGAGATTAATAAATTCTCCCTTATGGAATAAGATGTTCTACCTGATCGTAGCTGAAAACAAAGAAAGAGGCAGCATTTGCTGAAAGCAAAAACTAGGCTTTTGATTATCTCTCCATTACAGAAGAGTTCTGTTTTTTTTTTTCTTTTTCTTTTGCGTTTCTTTGTTAAATTTATTGTCATCAGTTGGGACATTTTTGCACAAATATTTTAAGTTGGATTAAGTTTGTTTGTGAAGCCTCAGTTTCTATTGTGCCTCAAAGCTTGTTTGTGTGTGTGTGTATATATATATATATATATATATATATATATATATATATATTAATAAATATGCTTTTATGTTAAGTACTCAGAAAAGTAAAAACAAAGAATGCAAAAAATGTCCACACCCTGTGCATAAAACTTTGCTAGAGTTTTCTCCCTTGTACAGGAAGTTTTTTTCACGTGTGAACTTATATACTTTTTTTCTGAGTGAATTTAATGCTGATTTCAGTTTTTCCACGTAACTGCTGATATTTCTCTGTAACTACACTGAGGTTCCAAACTGAATTTACCATGAAAAGCACTTTGTTTCCAACTCAAAACTACATATATATATATATATATATATATATTAAAATTACAGAAACAATATTTATATTAGAACCTATTAATATATTATAGGCACCGCCAAAAATGGCCGCAAAATCAAGTTGTTGTTGTTTTTTAAAACGAAATTACATTTATTAAAATCCATTATTTCTGAGTAACTTTTTTTTTCCAGAAAGATAAAACCCTGAATTTTATCATATAGAAAACAGAATAATGTAAAACTTTTTCTACTATTTTTAATTAAATTTTAAATGTTAAATTTTCCCAAAAAGTTAACAATTGACATTTTTTGTCTTGCACAAAAAACGTACATAAATGTTTTAAAAAAAAGGTTTTTGAATTAATTTATTTATTTATTGTCTAACTAAGATTTAGGATGTTTTCTAAGAGAATATGCAAAAATATTATAATATAAGTACCTGAATTTCAAATAATTCCACTTATTCATATATGTAACCAGTTATTTGGCGTCGATCTAGAGTCTAGATCGACACTGTTTACGTTTGCATTTGATAAGAAGAAAACTATGGAAGACCAAACAGGCCAAAAAAACTTATTTTTCAGTGACGAAAATTTCAATGTATTATTAAGCTGAGGCTGGCCAGTACTAGATGGGTGACCATTTGTATGAGTTTTGTTTTTAATGTGTATGTGTGTGGTGGCCAGGCTCCCCAAAATGGGAGGGGGCAATTTAAAGCAGAATAAAAAAAAAATTATTTCAGCGCGTTTGGTCCACCGTAGTCGAAAGACGGCAAACGTTTTCAAACGGGATCGAAAAAAATGATGCTATTTTTAACACAAAGGGCACAATATTTATCGAATTTTTTTTTTTGTATCGATTCTTCAAAGCATGCCCTGTTTAATAATGGTCATGCATTATTCGGCTCGCTAAAAAAAATTGTTAATTTATTTATCAAAAATTTTAAAATGGCTTTTTTCGTATAAATATTAAAAAAAATTTTTTTTTGTTTTGCTTAACTTAAATTAATTATTTTACTTAACATATTCACCGAATTTCACACTTCAAAACTCAAAAGTGGGATAATTAAACACAATCGAAGTTCTGATATTCAGACGTCAAAATAAGGTATGCAAACAATTTTTTTTTTTTTTTTTTTTAATCTATAATTCTGTCCCTTACGACAACACAATATGTTTTGTTCGGTTTCAGATGATTATTTTAAGCATATTTGTTCCCATTTCAAAACAAGGGGGGGTTTTGTAAGCAAAAAAAATATATATATAAATATCGTTTATGAAAAATAAGTACACTGTTATAAAGTTCATTCTTCTCCTAATAATCGCTGAAAATTTCGTATTGATCGGATAATTACCTGATTTTTGGTAGATTTTTAAAAAGACGGTCCGTCAAAAAGTACTGACCTGCCCCTCCCTAGTTTTGGCGGTGCCTAATATATTAGCTAGAGCAATAAATAAACAAAAAACATGCTAATCACTGATACACTTTTATTAATGTTTATCTTCTGATGAAAATATCTATACTTGAAAATCAATAGATAAGTATTTTCTGTTATAATTTCTTGTTTGAATTTTTAATGGATGTATTGATTTATTTAATTCTTATTTTCATCAAGTTTTGTCTCATATTAATAATAACTTTTGAAAAATAACACAAAAAAAAAATATGTTTTCCTCATTTTGCAACAATTTGCTTAGAACCATTTTATTTGATGGTTTTGTTGAACCAGGGATGCAAAATACTGAAAATATAGCTTTAAAAAATCATGGGATATAACTCTGTTTATGATAATAGGTAATAATGTAGGTAATAAAAAATAAAATATGAATTTTTTTTTTTAATTTTGTATTATTTTGTAAAAAAAATTAAAAACATCTCAAGTTAAGGTGGAAGGTTTTCTATTTTGTACTTTTTTATAGACAGTTATCTCCCTTTTCACTTTTCTGAATTTGTTATGTCGTTCATGTTAACTTTTCTAAAACGATGACTCCCCTCACCCACATTTTGTGTCTACAATTGAACTTTGATTTACTATTGTCATTATGCAATAACTTGTTTTAAAATAGTGTGGAGTAGCATTTTTAGAATCTCTTAAAATTAATGTTAACCATACATGAAACAGATGAAAAAAATTGATAGAGACAAAGTATAACAAGTGAGAATGTTGATTATTAATTTGAAGTTTTTATATTTTCGTCAATTTTATGTTGAGCTGATTAACTCTTTGTCCATTGTAGATATGGATGTTGGTGAGTAATTCAGGAAACTTCTGCCATTATCATTCACTAGTCGACCAAGGAAAGCATGCATGGCGAGAAATGAAATAAAAATAATGCATTAAATGTATAATGGGAGTCTGAAAAACAAGTTTAGATCTGATAACTTCAGAGAAAGATTAAATTTGGACAGTATAGGAAGATATGTGCAGGAGAAAATCTTTGATGGTATGAACTCATTAAAAGAATGGATGAGAGTTGTTGGGTTAGTTGATGTAGAAAAGTTGAGGTAGCAAGTCCAAGGAAAACATGGGAAGAAGAGATAAAATACATCCAAAAGGAAAGAAGTGTAAATAAAGACTTGGTCAGAGATAGGTTAGTTTTGAAGTTCAACCTTTGTTTCATTGTTGCAATGTCACATGTGCTTGTTTTGCTAGTTTAATGAAATGGATTCTGATGAACTTATAGCACTTTCCCCCCCCCCTCAATGTACGTACACCCGACTAATCCAACAAACAGCAAAATCCCACCCTTTCACTGTTGAGGTCCTTAGATGCCAGAAAGCTTTCTACTCTAATAATTTCTTCCCTTGGACTGCTAGACCTTGGAATTCCCTCTGTTTCCTACCTCTCTGGCTGAACTAACATGCAGAAATTTAAATGTAATGCGAACAGACATCTTGGTACTCAACTCCCCACATAGTCCCCTGTAGACATAATCTCAAGTAGTAGCCCTTGCATCCAAGTAGCAATATGCCTTGTTTGAAGTGAAAAAGAGTAAAAAGAGCAAAAACAAATTTCTTAGTCATACAATGCATGCCAGCACGTAAAACGGACAATAAACTGAACATGATGATAAAATTAGATCAAGCAAGTTCTTACATTTTTTTTCTTTTTTAAGAATATTTTACAGAATATAAACCAACATTCTATTTCTTAAAATATTTGAATTTTTGGGTATTAACCTTGGGGTAAGAATTCAGGTGTAGTAAAAAAATTTCTCACCTAAAAATAACTAATCTTAAAATAAATATCATGTTTTTTGTCACACTTGAATTAGTTGTTCGTTCATCTTGTGCTAATGATTTGCAGTTTACTAAATAACTTTATATATTAAAAGTCAATATAAATTATGGAACCAGATCAATCAGTAACCTTCATCCCATAAAAGGCAAAATGAGTGAGCGTGTTTGTGTGTGTCCGTGAAAGGCTTTTTTCGTCGGGGTTCTTGCATTGGTTAGATTCTGGGAGGAGTTTTCTCATACTTCCTAGATCATAAGATCTCAGATTTGCAAATGGCCACATTTTAAAAAAATTTTTTTGATCGAGTTTTAAAAAATTCCCGCCATCCTGTCATGTCGGCTGTTTGTCTTTTTTCATATAAATAAAACGAAACTAATCGAATGCAAACGCCTGGTCATTGTAGTATCTGTTCTGTAATTCGTCCTTGGTCAGTGTAGGGGAAACCCTTCATACTGAGACAATTACTATTTATTTGGATACTGCCAGAGTGCCCTCTTGAGGGAGCTGATTTTCCCCCCACATTTAAAACGACCTTCTGTCTAATTTGCTTTCGTGAGAGGTTTAAAAGCAACGCCATTTTTGCAAGTCATCTTTTGTTTTGGATTGACTACATTAAATTTTGGATTGACTACATTAAATTTCCGGGTGCGTCATGGCATAGCAGTAAGATGTCAGGTTTTCTTTCACTTTCTTTTCTGCCTTCACATCACAGGTTCGAACCTACATGTCTACTACCACTTTTTTTTCTTCTTGGTGCTCAACACCTCCAAACACTTGGGCAGCCCCACTAGTTATCACGAAATGAAAGCAAATTGTCTTTCACAAAATCTTTTTTACAACTTAATAATTTCTGCAAATGGTAGACTTTCCTCTTCCCCAACAGTTTTCTATTCTTGCACAACCAATCATAAAGACTTCATCGTAAAAATATACTGTTTATATTTTTCTTTTTAAATGTACTAAGTAAATCTATACCTGTTAGATGACTCGATTTTTTTCTCTCCTTTTAATTTTCAGTTTCATTTAAATGTTTCCTTTTTTTTAATTTCCAAAGTAAATTTTTTTTTTTCAACTGTTGTTTCAGTTTCTCATGCTTTATGGAAGATTTTTTTAAATTTAATTTCGTTAATAATAGCACAAATGAAAAGGAAATAAAAAGTTTGTTAAAATGTACAACACTGGTCATAAAAATTAGTTTGGAATGAAATTTTTTCTTTTTTATAGATCATTGCTATAAGATTTTAGGTGCAATTAAATTTATTTAACAACTTCTTAAATATATACAGTGCATTTGTTCTGTTTATTTTATTATAACCAAATTGAATCATAAATTCATATATATAATAGGAAAAAAAATGATTTTTTTTTTTTTCAAATAAATGAATTATATATTAGTCCAAAAGAGAGAGGTATTTTCTTTAATTATCCTAATCGGTCTGTAAAAAGTGAATGAAGAGATTGAGAATGATAATGAATAATATGATTAGATAGAGCGAAAAACACGCTGCAAAATGATATATGATATGTCCGTATATATCAATGAATTCAGAAATTGTATATAAAAGTAACATGTGAGAAAACGATATTGTTTTTACACCAACCTAATAATTATCATAGGCAAAAAGTTGCAACTTTTTTTTTTACATTTTCACCCCAAACAAGGCACATTGCCACTTTGGTGTAGGGGGCTACTATCAGGGGCAGCAACTACTGGGGCACTATGTTGGGATTTGGGCAGCAAGATGTCGGTTCACGTTACACTTGAACTTCTGCATGTCAGTACAGTTAGGGAGGCAGGAACCTGGAATGGAATTCCAGAGTCTAGTGGTTCTGGGAAGAAACTACTGGAGTAGAAAGATCTTTTACATCTAGGGATCTCTACTGTGTGGAGGTGGGATTTAGCTGCCTGTCGAGTTTGTCGAGGGTGTCTACGTCGTGGTGGCACAAGTGTCTGCAGTTCGTCAGAGCATTCACCATTAAAATACTTGCAGAACAGACAGAGGGATGCAACGTTTCGTCGATGGGACAGAGGCTGAAGCTTAGATACCAGTTCAGGGCCTATCAGATTGGCGACTCTCTTTTGAACCTTGTCTAGGAGCGAGAAACTAGTAGCAGATGCACCAGCTCAAATGTGACAACAATACTCCATACATGGGCGAATGGTGGCCTTATAGAGGTACAGGATACTTTCAGGTGTTAGTAGTTTTCTAGCACGGTAGATAGAGCCTACCTCTTTCTAGTGTTTTTGCCATTTCTTTAGATATGTGTTCATTTGTTTTCCTATCATGCCTGTTATAGAGTGTAGTGTCATCAGCATATATACCCATCTCAGAGGCAGTTTTGTCGGGGAGGTCATTAATAAATATTAGGAACAATAGAGGTCCAAAGGTAGACCCCTGAGGCACTCCCACATCTATATCACACTGTTTAGATGTACGACAGTCGAGGACAACCTGGATTTTTCTCTTATCTAAGAAGGATTTAATTATGTTAAGTATTCTACCAGTGATACCGTATGATTTAATTTTCCTGAGGAGACCCTTGTGCCATACCCTGTCAAAAGCCTTAGATATATCAAGAGCTACCGCTCTACCCTCCCCCGCTTTTTCCAGTGAATGGTATATACGTTCAGAGATTACAGTGAGGATGTCAGCTGTGGAACGGGCTTGTCTAAATCTATATTGTTTGTCAGTCAGAAGTTTAGCATCTGTAAGGTGCCGGACTAGAGCATGATTAATTATGGTCTCAAATATTTTGGCAAAAAGTGGGAGGAGGCTTATGGGGCGATAATTTGATGGGTCAGTTCTTTCGCCAGAATTCTTGAATATTGGTACCACAGAAGCAGTTTTCCAACAGCCCGGAAAGCATGATTCATTAAGGCATTTGTTGTAGAGTTTGGAGAGAACTGGAGCTACTTCGGCTGAGCACTTTTTTAATAGCACAGCTGGGATGAGATCAGGTCCACATACCTTTGAAGTGTCAAGGTTTTTTTATGATAGCGTGTACCTGGGCAGGGGTAATTTTTAGATCGTCTAGCGTGGCGTCTGTCCGCAAAGGAAAGTCAGGGAGGGGGTTGTTAGCAGGGTCCAGTGTGAGTTTGAGGCAAACCGGCTGGCAAGCATATTAGCCTTGTCGGTTGCTGAGCAAACAACCTCGTGATTGTTGGTTAGCGGGGGAATTGTTGATTGCCCATTATTTACTACACTGTTGTAGATTTTCCAGAAGTCACGATTTCCTAATTTTTGTGCTTCGATGCGTTTTTTAGTGGTTTCAGTAAATTCTCTCTTAGCTGTCGCTATTTCTTTCTTAACATTACTTCTAGCTTCTATATACTTCTGTTTGTTTGAACTGGACTTATGTCGGTTAAATCTGTGGTATGCATGCTGCCTTTGAGCAATGGCAGTTTCGCAAGTCGAAGTAAACCATTGGGGAGAGTGGGGCTTGCTATAAAATTTCCGCATGGGAACATGTGCTTCCATTGCTGTTTTGAACCATTCAGTGGTCTCATTTGCACACTGTTCAGCAGGAAGAGAAAAAATATTTCCCCATGGGGCATCTCTGATAAGATCTCTGATGGCTTTGTAGTCAGCCTTTTTATAATATCTGGTTGTTTTGAGCACTGGCTCTTCAGTTTTGGGTCTAGAATTTAGGGCGATGCATGGTCAGCATTCCCGAGTGGGCTGTCAGCATTTGTTGTACAATCCTCGGGAACTGTAGTCAGAAACAGATCTAGAAATGATGCTTGTTGTTCTTGCTAGTCAGGGAAACGGGTTGGAAACGTAACCATTTGTGATAGGGAGTGAGATATAGCAAAACTATGTGTTGTGCTGCCCGCTGCATCTGTGTGAGTAGAGAATCCAAGCCAGTTTTTGTGGTGAACATTAAAGTTACCAAATACATGTACTTGTGCGCTAGTGTCGAGGGAGAGTGCTGTGTCTATGCTGTCAGAGACTTTGTTTATTATGGTGCAGTCCTGGGTCGAGGGAGAGCGATAGAGAAAATAAAAGTAGCTAATGTTGTGTTGTATGTTTAGTCTAAAGCACATAAAGGCTTGATCCTCTGTTTCTAGGTTTGTTTCTCTAGTCAGGGGGAGGGTGTTACGAATGTAGACTCCAAGTCCGTGCATATGTCTGTCAGAGTCCTTACGGCAGAGTGGGAGATAGCCAGGCATGTTAAAGTAGTTAGAGGGGATAGAGGAGTGTAGGTTAGTCTCGCTTAGTGCTAAGATATCCGGGGTATTTGTTAAGAGAAATGCTTCAACATCAGCTAAATTAGTTCTAAGCCCACGGATGTTAGTGAATGCAAGCCTCAAGGGAGGAGGCAAGTTGGATTTGTTTGTCCCTAGGCCTGGTTTAAGCTTATTTTTAGATTGTACTGTCATCATGTTTTTAAAGAGTTTCAGTTAGGTGAGGGGAAGCTGAACAAGAGGTTATGCAGGGTATCAGACATGCAACACAAGTAGACGATTAGCTGACCTTTCTTCAACTAAGACTGTGGCCTCAGGAAAGCCCATCGGGGATGAGTGCAGGGTCCCTTTCCATGCATGACATGGCACTACAAACATCCCGATATTATACAACTGTTGATGGAGCAGCCGCTCTAAGCGCTACCAAAGAGTTAGGGGTCCTGTACTACAAGTCAGAAACAGCAGCCAGGAACTGTCAATACGGTACCCTCAGCCCATCAGAAGAAGATCACCCCAATCTAATTGCACAGGCATGCGTGGTACTCAAGCACTCCCAAGTGCCCAGTTTTGAGGGGTGGGATGTGTCGGGAGTGGGGGAACGGCATTCAATGCCCTAGACAAGAAACAAGATCTACCACTAAGTGTTTTATCAATTCACTTGTGATAGTGTCTCTGCGCCTGACTAATAGGCAAAGAAGGAGTATGGAAGCCGGCGATAGACAGAGCCTCTCTACTCCTTAAGCAATTTAGGTTTGCAGACCGGTAATTTGTTTGAGTCACCAGCTCTAGGAAGGTTGTCGTCCAAGACTGGAGAGGCCTCCCTTCCCTTTGGTTTAGTTTCAGAGTTTTCCTTCTCCTAGACGGGTGATCTGGGAAGATCTACTGGGTCCATCAGCCCTGAGAGGGTTTGCTCCGCGCCTGGGTCCTAATCCAGGTATTTCTGCGACCCGTGTGGTTAGTTAATGTTACAGGGTTAGTTTGTAGAGGTTATATATCTAATGAATAGTTACACAGTTATTCAATTTCTGTGAAAGATGCAGCATTTGCTGAAAGCAAAAACTAGACTTTTAATTATCTCTCTCCATTACAGAAGAGAAACAACCTCAGCGAAAAAACCCTACTTAGTGACAAGCAATATGGCTTATGTCCTGTGAGATGTACTGATTTTAATTTCATATAGGATCAGTGAATCTATTGATGGGGGTTTTCTTTTCAAGAACAAAAATGTAATAAGCTCTTCTTCATTCTACTGTATATCAATACTCTATGGATGATTAGGATAACTTCCGACTATATCAGATATACCTCTGTGTGTCATGTTTAAAAGAACGTATCCTTTATAGTATCAGACCTGACGAAATGGTTAATTGTTAGTATAGACTGTTTCATACTCTCCAAGAAATTTGAGCAAAAGCCAAACAGCCAGCACACAGAAACCACTATTTTCATTGCTTTCAACAAAATAGAACTGCTAGCAACAAGTGTAAAAGAGTAATAAAGTATGCTCAATATTAAGTAAAGTAGCTGAGCAGTGGCTTAGTTCCTACCAGTTTTTTTTACGAATAACAAACATGGACATGAACAGAGGCATGTCCTCTATCTCACCCATCATCAATGAACCTGAGATAATTTTGTCAGTAAATGACAAAGCAAAACCCTTTGCCAAGAAATTGGCAGCAAATTCTACCCTTTGTGACCAGGGCCACTTCCCCCTGTATTTCCTCCTATGACTGAAAACATGCTCTGCTACATACAAATGTGCATGATGTTGCCAAGTTTATCCAAACCTTGATTACAGTAAAGCAACTGGCTTCAATCGCATTCCAATCATAGTGTTCAAAAAGCTTCAACTGGAACTAGCTCCCATACTTACAAAGCTGTTTAAATGTTGCCTTAAGGAGAAATGCTTCCCAACACCCTGGAAAACTTTATCAGTCTTCCCTATATTGAAAAGTTCTGGTCATCTGCCTCTTGATACAGACTAATCAGTTTCCGGTGTGTCATGAGTTGCTGGAATCTTTGATAAATAAATGAAGTGATCAACCGTCTTGGCAAAAATAACCTACTCGGTGACATAAGATAAAGTTTCTGTTCTGCTAGATCTACAGCTGATGTGCTAATTTCACACAGGAGTAGTGAATCTCTTGACAAGGGCTTTATTTCTAGAGCAATAGCTCTTGACATATTCAAGGCTTTCGATAGGGTATGACATATACTTCAGAAGATTTCTAGCTATGGAATAGCTGAAAATGTCTTTCCAATCATTAAATCCTTTCTCTCTGATAGTCATTGATGGGCAGAAATCAGAAACTTGTAATATCAACTCTCTTCCTGATCTTCATCAATGATCTCCTAAATCACATTCTTAGATCATTCATAGACATATTTATGAAACATTTCACTTTCTGATTCTCTCTCTTCTGATCTTGAGCACATGGTTCAATAGGGGAAAAAGTGGCTGGTTAATTTTAATGTATCTAAAATCAAGCTTCTCTCTTTTTATCATAATCGCTCTGACACTCATCTTGCCTCAATTGAAATGAATGGTTCCCATCATGGGGAAGCACCATGTCTTGGCAAGCTTCTGGAATTGATCTTCACTCCTGATCTGATATGGAGCAGATACATCAAATTTGTTGCCAAGATCGCTGGAAAAATGGTTGGATCATTCTACTGCTCCACTAGGTATCTCATTGCCAATACAATCTTTTATTCATATAAGAATCAAGTATTTCCTAAAATGAAGAACTGTTGCCACATCTGGGCAGGAACTGCTTGATGTACCCTATCCAGCCTTGATAGAGTTCAAGACCAGCTTCGAAACCTAGTAGGCGATGTCCTTTTCTCTTTCCTGCAACCTCTTTCCCACAGAAGAGCCGTTGCGAGTATGTCTCTGCTTTATTATTATTATTTTCATGGCAAATGCTCATCTGATCTCCAATCTATTGTCCGCCTGTGGAATACTGTTCTACTGACCTCTAGTGTTAACTATTCTCTACTTTTACAGATTCAAATAATCTTACAAATTATGTAAAAATTAGGTGGTTAGGGTAAAGAATTTCATGTTGATGCATTTTGTATAAATTATGAGCAGTTGGATGCCTCCAAATTGCTTGTATTGATTTATGTGTAATTATAATCCCAAATGCTCACTTATCCAAGTATTGATCAGACTCAATATCAGCGATCTACCAAAAACCTGTTATTCAATGCTTTTGTTGTAAACAGTTTTTCTTCCATGGTAAATTAAGATGAAACACAGTTTTCACTTTTCATTTAAGAAAATCAACAAAAAGTAGATAATACTACATATTTCTGTTGTTAATTTTCTCAGATGAAAATACTTCTTTATTGCTCAATGATAAACATCATTATATACATATATATATACTAACAGTTCAGCCTGGCTTTGCTCAAACCCTATGTACTGTTCAAAACTTTATGTGCATATATATATATATATATATATATATATATATATATATATATATATATATATATATATTAGATTTGTCTTTACATAAGCAGTAGTTTGTTGCTACACAGTCATGAGCATGTTTCGGTCTACTAGTATTTACTAACTAGAGACCTCATCAGGCAACAACCCTCATTTTCGAAAATGGAATTCTAAATGAAGAGTGAAAATTAATCCTCAGCAAGAGAAGGCTTTTTTTTTAACAGGTCATGAGGGTGAAGATTCAACTTCGCGAAGAACAGGGTTGAATTGGGTGTGAATTTGTTAGTTTATTTATTCTCGTATTTGTTTATTTACTTATTTATCAGTGTCTTTCTTCATTTTCGTGTTGGTGTTAGGGGTTAGGGTTTGTGGGTTGAGGGGATTGGGTTCCAAATCTAGAGCTATACAGATGTTATCTTCAACAAGCGAGAGGCTCCTTTGTCTGAAGGTCGCCATCTGAGACTTTCGAGGGTCAGTGTGTCATAAAATTCCCTTTTTTTAAAGTTTATTTTAATTTAATATACTTATATCTGAGAAGTGAATGTTCTTTGGGCTTCTAGTGAACGGTTGAAGGGAGGGAAGGGGGATTGGAGGCTTAAAAAAGAAAGGAAGAAAGGTGGTAGGGGGAGATGGTATGGGGAAGAAGGAAAACTGGGAAAACAGGGAAGAGGGAAGAAGGAAAGGGAAAGAGAAAGTAGCATCATTTAATAGCTTTGTTTTATCATAATTAAACAAAATCGGTTTCTTTTGGATCACCCCAATATTAATTTCTATTTTGTTTGTTCATTTAATGTTGATTTATTAATTTGTGTATTAGTAAATTTATTAAAGACTTTTCATAATGATGGTAATTGCAAGACTCAGGATATATGTCATTTTTAAACTTATGATGGTTAAATTTAGTCATTTTTTTTATTTTATTTTTTTTATGCATGGTTTTACTTAGGAAAAGTGTGGTTTTGAATTTCGTGAATGTTGGACTTGAGGAGGTTAGGATGTGTAGGTTTTCAACTGTCGGATATTGCATGTGGGTCGTGTTGGTGTTGAATTTATTTGGGAGTAATTTGCAAGTGAGAGAGCAGATGCGATTTGTAATGTCTGCAATTTATGGAGGTTTCTTGATTTTCCTTTTACGGGTTTTTCTAGATGTGGGTGTATTACTTGAGGGTTCTATATATTCTAATTTGGTTTCCTTATATCCACCGTTAACTAGGGCTTTGTTGTAAAAATATTTGTGTTCATCGAAAAAATTATCATAAGAGAATTCAAGAGAATTAACCTTAAAGTTGAAATTACCACGAACATTAAAATAGTCCACTTCCTAGATGTCACACTCAACCTAAACAAAGGAACTTATGAACCCTATAGGAAAGAGAACAGTAACCCTTTATATGTCCACCCCCCTCTCTAACCATCCTAAAGCTATAATTAAACATATACCCAGATCTATTAGTAGAAGAATTAGCTCAAACTCCTCATCCAAAGAAATCTTCGATAAACACAAAGATTTTTACAGCAAAGCCATAGAAGGTAAATGTCTCATTTCTAATGTAGTATATAAATGTGATGTAACAGGTACTAACAGAATTAGAACATATATTGGGACCACAAGTTGTAGCTTTAAAGAAAGATTCAATAATCATATAACATCCTTCAAAATACCACATGCCAACAATAAGAAGAACACAACGTCATTAGCAAATTGGATTAGGGAATTAAGGAAAAACTAAATTGAATACAACTTGAAATGGTCGATATTGGGTAGTGGCAGTAAATACTCACCAAACAAGTCGGGGCGATGTAACCTTTGCAATTTCGAATCTTCAAGTTTATATTCTTCTCCCACTTATGAATGAATTTGCGTATGTGCAAAAGTAATAGAAATATGTTGGCAAGTTTAAATGAACATTTTGCATCTCAGCTTGTTCACAAATTTCTGTGCGTGTAATTCATCTATGCAAACAAAGATTTTACTCGTTATAAACCATGTAATGATTATTATTTCCTGTTAATTTCAGCGTTATGTGACCAGTCGTATTTATCGGTTAAATATTTTCAAACAGACATACATCTACTGTTTTATTTATATAGATAAAAACTGAAATTTTAACTAAGATCAGATAATTCTGAATTTGAAGGGGGGGGGGGCAATCATCGGTAACATTTTTTGGGGTGGGGAGAGGAGGTAAAGCGAAAACCAAATTATTTTCAGGTTTATTGTTACTCCCTATCTGGAATCAAAATGTATTTTTGATTCCAGTCTTACCAATTCATGAGCACCCCCTCCCCCTGCAGCAAATGTGGACAAAGCCGAACGATGTAGACAGTCAGGTGGAAGGTACTGGTTGGATGAAAAAATAACCTTAAACGGACCTTAAAAAAAAAGAAAAAAAGAGAGAGAGTGAGAGAGAAATTAAGCTTGGGAAGATGCACTTTTTAATATCGACCTAAACCATAACTAATAATCAAGGTCATTCGGAATTTTAACCTATCGTTCTAAGAGAGGTAACTCTATTTTACTAAAGTAGTTGAAAAAAAAAAAAAAAAACAATTTTTTCTCTAATGTTTTGTTTAAGAAAAATTACGGCACTGTTTTACAATTTGTCATTGTGCGGAGGGAGACAACTCTCGTTTACTAAAAGATTCATTTTTTTTCATCTCATAATTTAGGACGCGATATTTTTTGATCAAAACATTAAAAAAAACTACAACGATTTTTTTTTTAATGTAACAAAGTTGATAACATCAATAATACAAAAAGTACTGATGCAGAAGTTTAGATGTAACATAAATATCTTGTTAAGCTTTCCTAGACGTGGCCCCAAATACGTCCAATTGGCGATATTCTTTGTAAGGGAGTAAAAAAAAAAAAAAAATGTAGTCTATACGCGACTATTAAGAGAAAATCAACGAACCCACGATATTTTAAATTAGATGAAAACATTAAAAAAAAAAAAAGTTCGGCAACTTTCTTTTTTCTTAATCAAAAAGTAAATGTTATGGTAAGTTGATAAGTTTATAAGAAATTTTGTGGCACTTCTGTACGACAGTGGCATGAGTCGACTGAGACGAGTTATCGACCCTTGTTCTTTGAATGAGAAACGCCCTCTACCGGCCATTCTGTGAACCTCAAATACAAACAAGTGTCCCCGAAAACGCAAAAATATTTAACGAAATAAATGACAGAAAAATATAGGAAAAGCGAAACATTTATAGATAGTTTTTTCAGAATTATTTGGGTTTTTTTTTCCGTGAGATTTTGTGAAACGTAGCAACATATAATTATTTGTTTTGTTTTTTTACAATAAGATTTTATAAAAATATATCAAAATATAATTTTAAAAACATGAAACATTTATAAAGGGGTTTGCATGAACTTTTAGAAAGGTATGAGTTATCAACCCTTATTCTTTGAATGAAAAACGCCCTCTATCAGCCGTTCTTGGAACTAAAATACACACATTCGCCTCATGACACTGTCGTGCAGAAGTGCCGAAATTAGTCTTTTTTTTTTTTTTTTTGTACTTGTACAAGACATTCAAAAATGAAAATATCGAAAATAAATATTATATTGCACGTATCCGATATGGAACGAAGTTCTCCGAAAAATTTTTTTACTTAATTTCATCAAGTAGTATTTTTTTTTTTTTTACAGCGAAAAAAAAACAAAAAAACAATTTGTTATGATACCGAGCAAAAGGTTCGATTTTTAGGAAGAAAAGCTATTGGTGCTTTACATGGAGTTATCTCCCGTGGAGTGTTTAACAAATTCCAAAATGGCTGACTTCAACGCGCTCTCATAAGAACGTGTTAAAAAAAAAAAGAACAACTCGATCAAATTAAATGAATTTTTTTTTCCTGGGACCTTCAATCCAAAACGGATATGTACAATATAACCTTTTCTTCGATATTTTCATTTTTAAATGTCTTGATTAAACTGTACAAGTACCTTTTTTTTTTTTTTTTTTTTTTTTTTTTTTACCGTAACAAAGCTTATATAATATTAATAACACCAACATCTAGTTTTTAACATTACAATAATGAAAATGCGATGATAATTGTAAAGGAATTGTAATTTTATAGGCACCGCCAAAACTGGGGGGGGGGGGCAGGTCAGTACTTTTTGACGGACCGTCTTTTTAAAAATCTACCAAAAATCAGGTAATTATCCGATCAATACGAAATTTTCAGTGATTATTAAGAGAAGAATGAACTTTATAACAGTGTACTTATTTTTCATAAACGATATTTATATATATATATTTTTTTGCTTACAACCCCCCCCCCCTGTTTTGAAGTGGGAACAAATATGCTTAAAATAATCATCTGAAACGGAACAAAACATATTGTGTTGTTGTAAGGGACAGAATTATAGATTAAAAAAAAAAAAAATGTTTGCATACCTTATTTTGACGTCTGAATATCAGAACTTCGATTGTGTTTAATTATCCCGCTTTTGAGTTTGGAAGTGTGAAATTCGGTGAATATGTTAAGTAAAATAATTAATTTAAGTTAAGCAAAACAACAACAAAATTTTTTTTTTTTAATATTTATACGAAAAAAAAAAAAACATTTTAAAATCTTTGATAAATAAATTAACATTTTTTTTTTTTAGCGAGCCGAATAATGCATGACCATTATTAAACAGGGCATGCTTTGAAGAATCGATACCAAAAAAAAAAAAAAAAAAAAAATTCGATAAATATTGTGCCCTTTGTATTAAAAATAGCATCATTTTTTCGATCCCGTTTGAAAACGTTTGCCGCCTTTCGACTACGGTGGACCAAACGCGCTGAAATAATTTTTTTTATTCTGCTTTAAATTCCCCGCCCCCCATTTTGGGGAGCCTGGCCCCCACACACATACACATTAAAAACAAAACTCATACAAATGGTCACCCATCTGGTACTGGCCAGCCTCAGCTTAATAATACATTGAAATTTTCGTCACTGAAAAATAAGTTTTTTTGGCCTGTTTGGTCTTCCATAGTTTGCTTCTTATCAAACGCAAACGTAAACAGTGTCGATCTAGACTCTAGATCGACGCCAAATAACTGGTTACATATATGAATAAGTGGAATTATTTGAAATCCAGGTACTTATATTATAATATTTTTGCACATTCTCTTAGAAAATCATCCTAAATCTTAGACAATAAATAAATTAATTAATTATTTCAAAAACCTTTTTTTTTTTTAAATATTTATGTATGTTTTTTGTACAAGACAAAAAATGTCAATTGTTAACTTTTTGGGAAAATTTAACATTTAAAATTTAATTAAAAATAGTAGAAAAAGTTTTACATTATTCTGTTTTCTATATGATAAAATTCAGGGTTTTATCTTTCTGGAAAAAAAAAAAATTACTCAGAAATAATGGATTTTAATAAATGTAATTTCGTTTTAAAAAACAACAACAACTTGATTTTGCGGCCATTTTTGGCGGTGCCTAAATTTTTATTAAACGAAAACTGTGATTTATTATTTGTTAAAACTAAATGTTGGTGTAATTAATATTATAAGCTTTGTTCAGTGAAAAAAAAAAAAAAAAAGCTGTCGCATATAATATGCATTTCCTATGCAATTAGGAAACAAGCTTTATATAAACCCACCGAATATATGTCAGCCCATGTCATGGTAACATATGTTGAGCGAGTTTCTAACAGTATTTTGTCTATTTTTTATTTTTAACTCCTTTTCCCATACTTACCGTGTCAAAGAGAGAGTCGGGCGCCATTTTTAATTTTCCAATACATCGGTAAACACGCGTATGGTTGCAAGAAAAATACAAACGACTGAGTAAAATTAAATATATATTTTTTATTCTCACCAAATCAGATATTTATAGCGGCAAGGCGTCGTCGTTATCAGCACTGAGTTTGGTTGAATCTCGGCGAGTTACTCGCAGTAAGTTAATGACGTTGTTGTCGTCGGCGGCGATGTATACGCAGGACTGCAGGAGGTTAGTCCACAACGACGACGATGGTATTTACAGTGCGTTGGTGTCGTCGTCGCCAGCGATGTATTCGGAGTATTGTTGATGTCATCGTTGTCACTAGCAACGAGTTCTGCGTGATGCCGGCGACGGCAGTGAAGGATGCGCAAGCGAATGATGTTGGCGTCGGCAGCGAAGTATATGCAGTAGGTTGATGTCAACGATGACAGCGAAGTATTCGCGGTAGGTTGATGGCGGCGACGGTGATGTTAAGACAATCCCCGAGGACGGTAAGACTGCTTCATGGTTGAAGAAGGGGTTCCTTTGGCTCGAATCGGATCCAAAAATGTTTGATTTTTGATTTTTTGTCTCTGATTAGCGAGTAAATCGCATCTTCTGATCACGTGGTATGCCGCCTACTACGTCCGCCTGGATAATGCAGTTTTGGTTTTGTTCTTTGCATAGCATGCGTAGGCGTAATCGACCTTGTGTGCATGATTGGAATTTTTAATGTCCGGTGAAATGCGCGCATAATTGCACTTTTTAGCCGAGCGGATCATACCATAATTGAGTGAGATCTGTTATATAACAAACGCCCCCTCAGATCTCAATCAGTCTACGTTGGTGGAATGTCTTTAGCTCATAACAAAGTCCTTGAAGCGGGCAGGGAGTCGCCCTCTTGTTATTCTCGCTGGGTAGAATTCCGTCCGTATTGCCTTCCTGTAATGTTGTAGGATGTATGTCATGAGTTAGTGTAGGGTCCTTTGATGGCTGCTGTGTGGTATGATCTTGGTGGTTGGTACATGGTGGGGGAAGTGGGATTCCATTGCATAGGTGTGGCGGTCGGGAGGCCAGCGTCTGATATGTGCGCGATGGATTTAGGCTGTATCGCCCTTTTCGTTTTGTACCTGGCACATCACATCATTTGATTTTATGACTGTGAAATTTCCCACCCAAGATTGATGAGATGCCTGGGCCGCTCCTGATTGTGGCCGATGGAGTAAGACCTTGTCACCCACCTGTATTGAGTCCTTGTAAGTGGGGCGATATGCATCCCTCTCAAGTTTGTGGTCAGCCTTGTCATTGGCCAGAGCAACGTGGTCGTGAACCTGTCTCAATAGGGCATTGATCTTCATGCCATATGCTCCTGGATCGTTGACTGACTTCTTTTCTATGAAGTGTAGGTAGGCCGATGTTTGGGTGATGGCCAGTGATCATGTAGTGGGGCGAGACGCCAGTGGCACTGTTGGTAGTGGCATTCATAGATGAGACAACAGATTCAAGCATGTCTGTCCATTCACAGCCTCTGTCTTCGCACAGCATGTATAGGGCATTCTTCATTGTGCAGTGTTGACATTCGATGTTTCCTGAACTTTGTGGTCGCCAAGGGCAGTGGAGTTCCTGCGTAATGGATATTTGGCTACAGAATTGTCTATAGACTTCTCCCGTGAAGTGTGTACTTCGGTCCGAAGATACTATGCGAGGAATCTCCCTATGCCGAAGGAAGAACTGGTACAGTCCGCGTGTGGCATCAATGGCGCGGTCCCTTGCACATGGTATGGCCGTAAAATATCGGCTGAAGCTGTCCAAAATGGTCAGGACGTATCATTTCCTCTTTGAGTTTGGCACTGTCACAAAGTCTATGTAGATAACTTCGAATGGTCTCTGTCGTTGTTTGCAATGACCGATGGACCAGTAAGTGCGTCTGCTGTAGTTCCCTTTACATTTTGCGCATGTGTCGCAAGAGTCAACATAGGCTTTAATGTCGCAGTTTTTGAATTCCCATCAATAGCCAGACATGAGCTCTTGCATGCGTGTGATGCCTGAGTGGTTGTTGCCCTCGTGTGCTTGGGAGAAGTATCTGGCGCGGAGTTTATACGGTACAACCAGCTTAGGGAAGTTTTTGCTGTCTCTTATCATCAGAACAGAGGTGCCTGGTTCCAGAAAAAATTGTCGTAAGTGCTTTTTGAAGAACGTAGCTCGGTGGTCGCTGGGATCGATATGTGGTTCACTTGAGTTGGGTGACTGGAGAGAGCTGATGATCTTTGATAGGGCTTCGTCCTTCTATTGTTTATTTGCAATAATTAAGTGGTTGCAAATTCTGTTTGTAGGAATGGAGGACGAAGAGTGGAATGTGAAGAATGCATTGCTGACGCACTTTTGAGTGCGTGTATTCTGTGGTGTGTGAATTTTGGGTATGAGCTGTAAACCGTTAAACTTGCCGAGGCACCATAATGGGATGTGTATGCGTAATGTCCGGTCTGCTGGGGTCGGGTCATACGGAGTTTTAATTTTCTTCTGTCTGCAACCTCTGCTGAGCATGTCTGCCCATATGTTTAATTCGCCTTCGATGTATTCTAAGACGAACTTGTAGCATGAGATTTCCTCTTGCCATCTCTGTATTTTGGCATTGTTGAACTTTCTCTGGTCCAAATATGTCAACGATCGATGGTCGGTGAAAATAAGGAAGGGGCAGTTGCACAGGAAATAATCGAATTTCGTTATAGCCCATTTTACAGCGTATGCCTCTCGTTCTGTCGTAGACCAGTTCTGTTCTGTAGAGTTGAATGTTTGGGAAGCAACCGTTATGATGCTTTTCTTCCCGTTGTCGGTTTCTTGCATCAAAATCTCTCCACACGTGACATCACTGGCGTTGGTGGTGATAGTGAAAAGCTTGGAGAAGTCCGGGAATTGTAGAATCAAGAAAAAAATGCGCTTGCATTCCCTCTCCACCATTATGGACCATTTAACTAATTTCAACATATTTATTCAGTAGCAATTAGTGGTATGCTAATTGCCATTGGACCAGCCTACAATTAGTCAGGGATCGTGAATTGTTCTATTTTGAGGCACCTGATTGGCTAAACATGCCAAGAGGGGCAGGTGCCACTCTACAAATGCCAGCTGCTCTGGCATTCAGGGGTTTTTACTGTTCTAGACTTCTGCCAGGAACTACACTCTGTCAATTATCGCATCCATTCAGCACAACATCTTCATTGGGTTAGCTGGCTCACCCTAGCAATATTCTACATGGCGCTACGAACAATGGAACCTGAGGATTGGGAAGACTTCTTTCTCAAAGCTGGGATTACAGCTGAGTCTGCCAAAATCTATGCCACCACATTTGCCAGAGAAAGACTCACCACAGATCACCTACACATGATGGACAGATCCCTGTTAAAGGAATTAGGCATTACTACTATGGGTGAAGCAATGCGAATCCTCGAAAAAGCCAAGGATCCCCCCTCACAGACTGCCTATGCTAAGGCACCAACCGCCAAACTCCCTCAGCTTCATTCCAACATGACACCCCAACAGTTTAGGAAATTCCGAATCGATTGGGAGGTATTTACTAAAATTGCTGACATGCCAAAACACCAGGCCAATATTCAATTGTACAATTGTGCAGATGAATCGGTCCAAAATGCAATCATAAACACTTACCCGAAATTTTTTACCACTGATCCAGACAGATTATTGAACACGATCGAGGCCCTGGTAACCCAGAAAGCGAACCCAATGGTACACCGTATCACATTTGCATCAATGTCCCAGACTGAGAGTGAATCAATCCAGCAGTACCTGGTTCGTCTTAGAGCAACAGCACTGGATTGTGACTTCTCTTGCCCCTGCTGCAGCTATGACCTATCCGACGTTTACATAAAAGACCAGCTAATAAGGGGAATAGCAAATGACGCACTCCAGACGGATCTACTGGCTAAAGCTGGCTCACTGAAATCACTTGAGCAGAATATCTGCCATGCGGAGGCATTTGAGTCCGCACTACGGGACCAGACTACAATGAGCAACACGTTAGACATATCTGCCTTCCGGATGTCTACATATTGAAAACAGAGAAGCGTCGTGTCCCCACTAAAAGGAGCCCAGATTCGCGTTAGCCCCCCCCCTCAAATTGCAATTACAACAACGACATGGGGTCAACACCCAATTGCAGTGGTTGTGGAAACAGTCAACATGGCACCCCGGAGATGAAACCTCACCACCTATCTTGCCCAGCATGGGGCCAAACATGCAGCAATTGTGGAAGATCAAACCACTTTGCCCGAGTGTGCCGGGCGATCAAGAAGGAACACCGCAGAGCTGCTGTCAAAAGCGCCGAACTTGACGAGGCAGCAATGGACAGCCTGATCGCCCACATTACATTTGATCAGGCAATAAACAAGTACTCGTCCACACCAATAGAGCAAGTTACCGAAATAAAGGCAACGGTAACCCCATTTTCACCCAATCCGGACCCAAGGAAGAGAAACAACATCCCTGAAAATAATAGCACCAACATGATGATATTCCCTGACAGCGGTGCCACTATATGTCTGGGTGGCACAATACACTTGAGACACATGGGCCTCACCATAGACAACCTGATCCCATCGAGGAAAGTTGTTCGAGCAGTCGGGGATTCCACTCTTGAATGTCAGGGTTGGTTGCCAGTGACGTTCAGTGTGGGGGGACACACAACCAAACAAGCCCTCTACATTTGTGAAAGGATAAAACGGCTTTATTTCAGCAAGGCAGCCTGCATTGATGTTGGGATATTACATAAGGAATTCCCAAACCCATCGATGGCGATGCAGTCGTTAGAAGTCGAAAATAATATAGTGGTGACGGATCACGAGCCACTGAAGGGCCTGTTTGGTGATAGAGATCTAAGCAAGATCCAAAACCCCCGACTGTTTAGATTGAAGGAAAAAACCCTGAGATACCACTTCAACATACAACATTGTCCTGGGAAATGGTATAGGGGGCCCGACGCTTTCTCCCATAACCCAACGGCCGTGATGAACGCCCTCCTTGACATATTTCCCTTCCAGCCTTTCAAATCAGACACTTCAGAATCCGAGAACCTCAATAGCATAGTTGAATCTACTGCTCTCATATCAACATTTGGGTACAATGACAACGTAGCGATCACATCACCAGGCACTATCAAGGCAGCAGGACGTCATGACCCACAGTACCAAAAGTTGATAAGTACGGTACAGCAAGGTTTTCCTGAAACACAAACTCTCACTTCACATGAAGTCCGTGAGTACTGGGAAGTACGGCACCGCCTCAGCACCCATGATGACCTGGTGCTCTTAGACAGAAGAATAGTTGTTCCAAAAGGTCAATGAGGAAATATACTGCGCTGCCTGCATTCAGCACATCAGGGCACAACTGGAATGAAAGCCCGAGCAAACGAATCCATATATTGGCCTGAAATGAATGCCTCCATCCGCAATACCAGGGAGAACTGCATGACTTGTACAAGGATCGCACCGAGCCAGCCCCGGGAGCCAATTACATTGACACAGTCCCCAGAGTGGCCGTTCCAGCAGATTGTCATGGATCTGTTCCACGTTGGTGACCACAGATACCTTGCTTGCACTGACAGATTAACTGGCTGGCTCATCTTGTACCACCTAAGCCAAGGGCAGGCAACCGCCTCTCGGCTCATCTCTATCTGTCGGGAGATATTTCAAGCATATGGTTCCCCAGAAGAACTCAGCAGTGATGGTGGCCCGCCGTTCACATCCCTCCCATTCAAGCAGTTTCTAGAGAAATGGTCTGTAAAGCACAGGTTATCATCTGTGGCCTATCCACAATCCAATGGTCAAGCGGAGCTAGCTGTCAAAACAGCCAAGAGGGTTGTAGATGGCAACACAGGACCACAAGGGTCCTTAGATAATGACAAGGCTGCCAGGGCCATCCTACAATACAGAAATACCCCTATACAGGGTATCAGCCTATCCCCAGCACAGCTTCTGCTCCACAGGCGATTTCAAGACTACCTCCCCTCTCACCCGACCCTTTACAAGTCACATCCGAAATGGATCGGCGCGGCTCGAAAGCGCGAGATAACCCTGTCTCGGCACAACACGTGGCTCATAGAGATGTATAACCGTACGGCCCATTCTCTCCGCCCACTACAAAGTGGGGACTTGGTTGTACTACAAAGAAACAACCGTCTCTGGGACATCACTGGTCAGGTGATTGAAGCCCTCCCCAATCGGCAGTACCATATCAGAGTTGATGGCTCTGGTAGAATCACCTTGCAGAATCGGCGATTCCTCAGAAAACTTGAGACTCCCACATCTCCAAAGCCCATCCCAAGCGCGCTACCAGGGGCCCCACCTCACATACCCCAAGTGAGAGAGACGAACAGCCCTGTCATACTAGACCCTCAATTTGACCTTCGGACACAGCAACCCGGTGGGAACATCACTCCAGAAGAAGTACCTGAACCTCCTAGACCAATGCCAGCCAAGTTGGCGCGGCACTTGCGAGGCTATTCCCACATAATCAACCTGGCCGTGAGGAGCTCATTCCTCCTCGGAGGCCGTTACCCCCACGTGATGGGGGAGGGGAGATGTAGAATCAAGAATCAAGAATACGCTTACCTTCCCTCTCCACCATTATGGACCATTTAACTAATTTCAACATATTTATTCAGTAGCAATTAGTGGTATGCTAATTGCCATTGGACCAGCCTACAATTAGTCAGGGATGGTGGATTGTTCTATTTTGAGGCGCCTGATTGGCTAAACATGCCAGGAGGGGCAGGTGCCACTTTACAAATGCCAGCTGCTCTGGCATTCAGGGGTTTTTACTGTTCTAGACTTCTGCCAGGAACTACACTCTGTCAATTATCGCATCCATTCAGCACAACATCTTCATTGGGTTAGCTGGCTCACCCTAGCAATATTCTACAGGAATGAGATGACGGGTGGCAAGGATAGTCGTTCTTTGATCTTTCTGAAGACCCTATCAGCTTTCTCTGTCCAGGTGAAAGGCTTATTGATCTTGTTGAGATCGTGTATGGGAGCCATTAGTTTTGAGAACGTGTTCGACTTGATTTGTTCCTGTAAACATGCCTCAAGGAACTGTCTAATCCATACCAGTCGGCTGATGAGGCTTTGTAACTCCTTTCTTGACGTTGGGAGTTGCATTTCTTTGATTGCCTGAATATATTCAGGATCAGGCTTGAAACCTTCATTTTGCTTCAGATGTGAGGAAGGAGCATTTGTCTGGGTTTAATCTGAATCCAAAGTTTCGGAGGGCGGTAAAGAGCTGTTCCAGAGCATGTATGTACTCATTAAATGTCCTTGCATGAACCAAGTTGTCATTGATGTAAGCTGAAATGTTATCACGTGACCATGGCCAATGCTTCTGCTACACAATGAGAAAAAATCTGCCCAGCAGAGGTAAGGCCGAAAGCCAGGCGAGTGTACTGGTAGCATTGATCCTTCCACGTAAATGCCATTTTGTGTTGGTCCTGCTTGTAGATCTCAATTTGCCAGTAGCCGCTACGCAGATCCAGGGGAGCAAAATATGTATTGCCTTTGCCGAACTTATTAAATAGATGGTCAATTCTTGGTATTGGGTAGAGATCAAGATCGACTAAAACTTTGTTGAGTGTTCTTTTGAAATTAGCGACCACATTCATGGTGTGTGTTGGCGGTCTTTATGTGTCTGATGATGGTCATGTCTTGGTTGGTTGCTGGGGCTTGTCTGGTATTAGTGGGCCCGTCCATTGGATCGGGGTGGTAGGTCTGTCCTGAGTGGCATGTCTCTTTGATAAGACTGGTGTGGTAAATATGTAATTTCATGAGCAGCAGTGACGTCGGATTTTACGCCGCGATCGAGGTACCTTTGGGCTTCGCAAGCTATGCCAGTTGCACTGTAGTGGTTGTCCATTGTCTTGACGAGGTCGGGGTAAAGGTTTGAATTCCAGACCTTCACCTTTTCACTCATCAGCATCACATGCGTCTGATAGACACAAACCCATCCACGGTCAACTCCGTGTTTTTGGCCTTTTTGTATTTGGTTCTTATGTGGACGGCTGCTTCTCACCGGGTACTTTCCAGATGGCCCACAAACCACAAAATCTGTCAATTTTTCCCTGTCTTGTTGTTCCAGGTCCCAGGTTCGACTGAAGTGCTGGAAGTTCGTCATCTGACTGCCATGGGCTGCTTGCAGATATTCTTTCAGTGCTTCGAAAGTGGATGAGTCTGTGTTTGAGTCAACCATCTGCTGAAATATACCTTGGTAAAGTAAATCTTTTGCAGACCTGACGAACTCGCCTTCCAGGCTGGGATATCTATTCAGTTCTGGCAGGACATTGATGGTGTAGGCCTTGTTCAACACTGTGATGACTGGTTTATGTCATTCCCTGGGCGGAATAATTTCTGCTGTTTCATGACGTCCCAGATGGCTTGTTGACGAATAACCAAACTGTAATCATTTTCCTTTTGACTCGTATGGGTGCCGTTGAATTAGTCAGCTTTAAAGCCGCCAGCATATCGCCTATGTCGGTTTGGACTTCTCAAACCGCATGTTCGGATGGCTGTGCTGCCCCTGTCTTCAAATTGAAGAGAAGTGTTTTCTGTTCTCTGATGAGGGTGAAAAGTTTGACTGTGTGAAGCTCGTGTAGTTCTCCATATTTAACTTGCTGTACGCTTCTGACACCAGTGTAATAAACAAGCGTATGGTTGCAAGAAAAATACAAACGACTGAGTAAAATTAAATATATATTTTTTATTCTCACCAAATCAGATATTTATAGCGGCAAGGTGTCGTCGTTATCAGCACTGAGTTTGGTTGAATCTCGGCGAGTTACTCACAGTAAGTTAATGACGTTGTTGTCGTTGGCGGCGATGTATACGCAGGAGGTTAGTCACAACGACGACGATGGTATTTACAGTGCGTTGGTATCGTCGTCGCCAGCGATGTATTCGTAGTATTGTTGATGTCATCATTGTCACTAGCAACGAGTTCTGGGCGATGTCAGCGACGGCAGTGAAGGATGCGCAAGCGGATGATGTTGGTGTCGGCAGCGAAGTATATGCAGTAGGTTGATGTCAACAATGACAGCGAAGTATACGTGGTCAGTCGATGGCGGCGACAGTGATGTTGAGACGATCCTCGAGGACAGTAAGACTGCCTTGTGGTTGAAGAAGGGGTTCCTTTTATAATCAGACTTTGGCTCGAATCGGATTCAAAAATGTTTGATTTTTTTTGTCTCTGATTGGCCAGAAAATCGCATCTTCTGATCACGTAGTATGATGCCTACTACGTCCGCCTGGATAATGCAGTTTTGGTTTTGTTCTTTGCATAGCATGCGAAGGCATAATAGATCTTGTGTGCATGATTGGAATTTTTCATGTCTGGTGAAATGCGCGCGTAATTGCACTTTTTAGCTGAGCGGATCATACCATAGTTGAGTGAGATCTGTTATATAACAACTGTATGTTTTTTAAGCTGAATAAACATCTTACTGTGTCAAAGAGAGAGTCGGCGCCATTTTTAATTTTCCAATACATCGGTAAACACTGTATTTTTTTCGACCTGAATAAACATGTCAAGTTAGGTAGAAAAGTAACTTACCTTGTCTTTGATAACATGTATTGGGTATCAGTATTTTACAATTTTCTTTTTATTTTTAACTCCTTTTCCCAAACTTACTGTGTCAAAGTGTTTACTGATGTATTGGAAAATTTAAAATGGCGCCTGACTTTCTCTTTGACACAGTAAGTTTGGGAAAAGGAGTTAAAAATAAAAAAAATATATGCAAAAACCCACCGAGTCAGCCTATGTCATGGTAACATATACTGAGGAGTTTTTAACTGTATTTTGTCTAGTTTTTTTTATTTATAACTCCTTTTCCCAAACTTACCATGTCAAAGATCGAGTCGGGCACCATTTTAAATTTTCCAATACATTGGTAAACATTGTATGTTTTTCGAGCTGAATAAACACATGTTACACTAAAAACATATCCAGTTAGGTAGAAAATATTTGTTTTTTTTTGACAACTTTTTCGAATCTATGTGTACAGTAATACAAATCCCAACTTTGTTAAATGAAAAAAATTAATCGCAACTTTCTTTTTTTAATGTTTTGATTAAAAAACAAATATCGCGTCCTAAATTATGAGATGAAAAAATTATGAGATGAAAATGAACGAGAGTTGTCTCCCTCTTCACAATGACAAATCGTAAACCAAAATTACAAAATCGTCGCATTTTTATTTTTTTCTTATTAATGTTGTAAACTTTGTCACAATTAAATGAAGTAGTTGAAAAAAATTTTTTTTTTTTTCTTACAATTTTTAGTATAATAGAGTTACCTTCCTAGGTTAAAATTCCGGATAACCACAAGCAAAAAAGGTCTTGCGTTTCAGGACAGTCGATTATTATCAAGCGTGCGTCAACCAGAAACTTAAACGCAATTTTTGCATTCAAGGAAAATAATCGCCTGAGAAATGTAACGATTATCTCCCTTGACTTATTTTTCTGATTTTATTTCAGTATTTGTTTATTCTGAAATATTATATCATTTTGGAAATTTACTGTAGAAAAAAAAATAAAGAAAAAAAGAAAAAAAAGAAAAAATCTAAAGATTTGTAAGTGGTGCTCAGTTTCTAATATCACGTTTTAGTAAATTAATCCTCTAATATTGAAACCACTTTATGAAACACCCCTCTTACTGAAGCCCCTTTGTTGTTTGTATCTGGTCACATGCTTCTTCTATGAAAAATTTTCACCATGGTTGCAGTCTACAAATGCAAAGGTGACTGATTGAAGTTATCTAGCTATCATCTAATTTCTGTGACCTCTTGTCTTGGAAAAGCCATGGATCACATTGTGAACGACTGCTTTACTTCATAGATAATAAACTCATTCATTTGTCTCAATTCGGTTTTCTAAAATCGCATTCTGCTGTGGAACAAGCATCAGAACGTGAGGCTAAGAAATGCACAATTTCAGCATTTGGGATTTTACCAATGCATTTGAAACTGTTCCTCACTCAGCCCTGCAGCAGAAACTACCCTCATTTGGCATCAGAGGCTGGCTCTTGTTTTGGATCTGAAACTAACTGATCAGCTGCAGGGAACTTTGATCACTGTTTATTTGGATGAGCTTCCTGTCTCAGCCAGAGTGTCACAAGGAAGTGTTATCATACCAAAGTTAATTTTGCTCTTCATTCATGACCTACTAATATTAATGCGCAGTGCAACATCTCATATTAACTGTGACGACTTGACTATGTTCACAAGCTCCTATACTACTGACACACAAATTTCTGTGTCACACTCAGATTCTTACATAGTGTCGGTATACTTGCAGTCACTGCTTGTTTTTACATTTGAATGTGCAAAAGAATGGGCCATTGTGTTCAACCCGGCAAAAACAGTTGTGCTATTGTCCTCTAGATGCCTCTCCCTTGTTCATATCTGTGAAATTTTGTTTCAAAATACATTTATGCCATTCTCAAAATAGCATAATTATTTGGGAGTCTCGCAATTTCTCGTTTGACGATTATCTTATGTATCCAACAATGTATATAGTTGAGAATGTTTAGAACACCTCCTATAAATTTTTAAATATTGAATTTTTGCTTTATTGTTTTGATGATATGGTAGATTAGCGTTCAATTGTTAATGATCGAATGAAAAAATTTAAAAAGATGAAAAAAAACAAAACAATATGAGAGGAGTGTGCATGTGTTTGTCGAGTGGTTCCAATCAAATTACTAAAATTTTATATTAGAAACTGAGTACCCCTTAAAAATATTTCTATATTGAATTTTTTTTTGCATTTCTTTTTTTTTGATAATATGGTAGATTAGTGTCTAATCGATAATAATCTGATGAAAAAATTGGAAAAAAAAAATGAGTACAAAACAAAAATATATTGTACAGGTCGACCGAATAATTAAATAAATTATAATTTTTTTTTTCATTTTTTATCAACCATTTTGTTATTTTTTATAGACCATTTGCTTTTTTTTTGTCTACAATTATTGATCGTGTTGCTAGAAAATTTTGTTATTTACATTTTTTTAATCAAATATTTTAGATTTTAGAATGGGGATCACTTTCTTATATAATTCTAATGGAAAATGATCACCCACTTTCTAACCATCATTAATTCGACCATTTTTTATTGTGTACACTTGCAGTATGTTGCTGGAGACTTTGTTTTTTTGTTGTATTATTTTTTAAACAAATACTTTAAAATTTAACGTAAAATGATAACTTAGTCCTGACCATCACCATTTTTTGAGCAGAATAACATGCAAGTGGTGTTATGTCGTAACCAATATCTTTTTTAAGGGGGGTAGGGATCGATCATAGATATATTTGGGTGTTGGGGAGACGTAATTTTTTTTCTATGACTTTTGTTTTTGTATTTGTGAAGAATAGCATACACATGATTTTTCCTACATTTTACATTAAAAAAAATGATAGTATTTGTTTATTTTTAGTATTTTTTGTATCACTGTTTTTAGAAAGTTAAGGCATTGAAACTTTCTTGAATGTTTGATTTGGAGAAAAAAATGTGAAAGCATATCACGTTATGTAAAATACACACAATTTAATTGGTGCAACTAATTGATTGGAATAGTTTACTTGGTTTAACATACTTTTAAATTTGGTTATCAACAAAATTTACATCAAGAGTACAAGTTCTAAAAAATTAAAACTAAAATGTAAAATATCCAGATGTTTTTCTTGGAAGGTTTTGGTTTGTGTATGAAAGTTCAAACAAAATTTGAACTGGAAGAAAACGCAAGCTTAGTTTTTTTGTTTTTTAACAAAAATGCAAGTTCCATATATATATATATATATATATATATATATATATATATATATATATATATATATATATATATATAGTTTATTGACAAGGAACTCGAAAGAAAAGACATAATAAAAAAGACTGGGCCACACTAATGGTATACATAAAAAAATAAAAATCAGCTGGCCTAAAAGCTTGTTTAAAAGACGTGAATTACCCTCTACCGACTGCAGAAAGTATGTTTGCTAATTTAAATGAAGGACAAATTTTCTCTAAAGTAGATTTCTCAGAAGAGTATTTACAGATATGCGTAGATGAAAAATCTGAAGAGTTGCTAACTATTAATTGTGTTAAATAAACAGACTGCAATATGGGATAAAATCACACTGATAACTTTTCAACAAATAAAATCTTGAACTCGATACAGATGACATAAGGAAAAGCAAAAGAAAAAGCACACAAGACATATTTTGGTATTCAAGAAAATAAAGCTTCGAATTAAGCTTAGAAAAGTGAATTTTTACTCGTGAAAAACAAATGTTTTTTGTGGCAGATAATTGATGAAATTAGTAGAAGACCAGATCGAAATTGAGAACAATTTGGGGTTATCAAAATATTATAATAGCTACAATTAAAAATATGTAAACACTAACCGATGAACATAGCTGCATTATAGTTATTTTTGGGGTTATCTAAATATTATAATAGCTACAATTAAAAATATGTACGTTTTCAAATGTCCATTAAATCATCTAAAAAAGACATGAAATTTAGTTGGTCAGATGAATTCTAAAATTCATATACAAAATTAAAAACTGTGCCGACCTCAGATGTAACACTCATGCACTTTAAACCTAAGAAGCAAATGTATGTTGTGAGTGATGCAGGCAATTATGGCTTCGGGGCTATTACATAAAGAGCATCAAGTAATTTAAAATCAGTTGATCAGATGTAAAGCTGCAATTAAATTATTCGCAGATTTAGAAAGAAAGTCTAGTCATCAGTGTCGCATTAAAGAACATGGAAGGCAATTTATTCTACAAACCGATTACTGTCCATTATTAACAATATTCGTTCGGTTTGAAAAACTAATTCCAAAGCATTTTTTGAACAGGTTACAAAGATGGTCATATTGTTAGCTACTCATTTGAAATGAAATGTTTATGTTCCAAATATATAACACATATGGATGATAAATCATAGATTAATGCCAAAAGCCACTGAACTACTAGAAGAAACAGTCGGTGCGTTGTTAACATCTGAAATGGATATCAAATACATATTGTATAATATGACAAAAGAATTACTAGCCATGCTGGAGGAGATTAGATTCAAAGTTAAATATGACACAAAAAAAAAAAGTACACAATATTCTCGATACACAACAGAATATTAGTCTATGGAAATGGGGTTATCTACTGCAAAACTAAGCAAAACAGAACTAAAAGATTTTCGTACCGGTCATCCCAGAATGAGCAGGATAAAATCATTTATGAACAATTATGCACAATGGTCAGGTATGAACAATTATGCACAATGGTGAGGTATGAACAAGGAAACAGAAAGTACAGTAAAAGCATGCCAAAACTGCAAAACTGTGCTATCATGCCAAAACTGTGCTATCATACCAAAACTGTGCTATCATACCAAAACTGTGCTATCATACCAAAACTGTGCTATCATACCAAAAGCACCAGCTATGAAATTGAAGCCATTGCCTAAGACTGACAAACCATACTCTCACTTACACATTAATTTTGCTGAGTCAATAAGAGGAGTTTATTATTTCATGATGGAAGGCAGTTTCACAAAATGGCTTAAAGTAGTAACATGTAAAATTTACAATAAATGCAGTATAAGTGATATTTGCCAGAAATAATTCACTATGGGGCATGTCTATTTAAGCAGAGCATGTGTTCCTTGAATTTTGGCCCAAGTAGTTGATGTTAACTTTTTAACTTTTTTGTCGAGTTAATGGCTCCAGATGCCAACATCCTTCTTGCATACTGGTTGATTGAAAAGACAACGTTCTGACTACCTATTTGTTTCAGGAGAAGATAGTGTGGATGATGTAACTCTTACATTTACCTCAAGTTTGGAACCAAAATTATGGCTCCTTGCTGGGGACTACCCTGATCTCGGCTTCACATAACATAGGGAATTCCCAAACCCTGTTCAAATTTGCATTTCCAACTGCAACATTCACTGTATGGAATTGTTTTGATAACCAGTCCGAGCTGTCAAGTGTTTTGTGGTGAGCTGTCCTCCTTAATTAGAACATATCCAAAAAATTGTTTTGTTACAGACTACACCCCTTTCTTCTCCCTTGAAATGTCTGAAGAAATTCCCTTTTATGACATTTCCAGAATTCATTTGCTAAATACTGTACTCATTGCCACCTCTTTTAACATTATAAATCTGAACTTTGAAAATTCTCACCCGATGGCAATCTTCATTTTAATAAATGATTATTTGGAGTCAGCGATTCTGTGTGAAAATATACTTTAAGCTGTTCAATGTTTAACAGTTGACCATGTCCATTATCTAACAAAGCAAAGTTTCTTAAAATCTTATCATCTAAGTTGCTGCCAAAATCATGTGTAAGAAAGGAAAATATACTTTAAAGCATGTGGATCTGCTGCTCCCAAGCATCATTCATGTGGCAAGCTGAAGATGTGTTATGTTTGAAAATGTAATCATCTCCCAAATTTCAAAGATGATTGTGATTCATTTCTTCCATAGCGTCACAGAGTTCAAAGCTGGAACCAAAAAAATATATCGCTCAGTCTGATCTCAGCCATCTAACCATACCATGAATGGATATGAATTTCCACAATGTATTTATAAATGAACTTGTGTTTAGTGCAGTTGCTGTTTCCAAATGAATTGTCTTGCACGACATACATATAAAGAAAACACCTCTTCAATTCCTTTTGACCCTCTTTAACATAAAATGGTACCAAAAGCTCAGCATCATTCTAAATAAATGGATTCTATCCATTGGCAAGTCACTCATTTTTGGCTCCTGAGATTTACCACAATGTTTACGGCATGTAGCACATCTTGAAATAAAAGTATAAATTGCTGAGCTACAGTCAATAATCCTAACCTAATCTTGCCTAATCTCATTAGTCCTGTTACAACCCTGATGTTTGATTCTTTGATGAAAGTATTAGCCTCATGAGACTTTTTGGGGAGTATGACCAGGTGTTTTAGCTTTTCACAGAACTTAAACATAGAGCAGACCATTTTGAACAAGAAAAAGAACGAGATGATGATGCAGACCATTTTGAACAAGAAAAAGAACGAGATGATGATGTGATGATGATGTGAGGATGTGCATGTTAGATGTTTAGAATCCGCTGTCGTGTGTTGTTTGACATTTTGCAAATGATCTTTAAATCCCGCAGTTTCTAACTAAAGGCTTCTATCCTTATTTACTTTAAAATTTCAACATCGCCCTTCTGTCAGTGCAGGTTGATCTTCTGTGGTACTTTTTTGTTTGACAGATACATGCCACCTCATGTTTTGTTTTTTATATCCGAAGCAAAGAGTTACGGCTCTCAATTCTCTTGTTCAATCCAAGAAATAATTGAAACGATCCATTATAAAAGTTTTCTGGTTTCATAAAAATGTTAAAATATGAGACTTTACTTCTGGGCCATCATTTTTTAGAAGTGGTTCATTATCTTCCTGACATGAAGCAAACAATGGATTTAAGTTCTAACAATTAAACAACATTTTCTTTTTTTTATTATTAATTCCTTGGATATTGTTCCACATGACGCCATATCTGTAGGTTACTCGCCAAAATGTAATTCCACTGATACAGTTCCATGTGGTTACAGATTTGTTTAACTCTGCTACAAAGATGTAAAAGCAATGCGACTCATTTCTGATGCAGTTGCGAACCACACTGCTACGTATCTGTCCAAAACTACTCTAAAACATATAGAATGTCCAGTTCTTCAAGCAGTGTTGAACTGATTCACATAGAAACAAGAGCTGCTATAAGCTTGAATCTTAATATAGTGAATGATTTTCCATGATTCAGAAGCAATGCACTCTCTGATTACGGTCGATCAAACATAAGTATGAGTATTGCCCGTATCCTATAATGCTGACAAAATAAAAGTTGGTGTATTTTTGTCATAAACACCTTATCAAAACCTGCAGGCTTCAAACATCTTTTGATCACAATAGATTCTTGCCATGTTGGTTTTAAGTTTTTTGGGAGCAGGACACACATCTTCTCTTCCACAACAAATAAGCATCATATATGCAAATGAAGGTGGATAAAACACCTCGTCTGGTAAGTCGTTTTTCATTTAGCACAAATTCGGAACTGAAAACTGAACTAAAGTAGTCTTTTGCTCCTGGACAGGGTTCAAAAGAGAATTGCCAACCTGATAGGTGCCGAACTGTCATCCAAGTTTCAACCTCTGTCCAATCGATGAAATGTTGCATCCCTCTGCCTGTTCTACAAGTATTTTAATGGTGGATGCTCTGACAAACTACAAGCCCTTGTACCCCCTCGATGTAAATACCTCCGGCAAACCTGACAATCAGCAAAATCCCACCCCTACACAATAGAGATCCCACCCCTACACAATAGAGATCCCTAGATGTAAGAAGGCCTTCTATTCTAAAAGTTTTTTACCAAGAACTATGGAATTCCCTTCCAAGTTTCTGCTTCCCCAACTTTACTGACATGCAGAAGTTCAAGTGTAATGTGAACAGACATCTTGCTGCTCAATTCCCTACATAGTATCCTTGCCATTTATGTCCCCGATCAAAGTGGCACTGTGCTTTGTTTGGGGTGAAAATGGAATAAAAACACACACACACACACACACACACACACACACACACACACACACACACACACACAAGCAGGCTATCGTCGTGGATGTCAATATTTGTTAGTCTTTGCCTTAAGTTCTAGTAATATTTCTTTTAGTACTTTCCTAAAAATTGACAGGAACCAATGCAAAAGCAGACTATGATATTTCAATGAAACTAATTGCTTTCTTTGGAGTGGAAGTAGGTTTCATTGTTCACATAAAAATCCTCTTTTATGAAATTTGCAACATTCGACCAAAGTCTTTGATTCTTCTTTCATTGCAATTCTCCTAAATGAAAAATTTACACAACTAGAAGATGACACTGCACTGAACAGGTTTCTCATAACTAAGGCGATGACAACAGCATATTCTTTTCTTTGTCTTGATTCTCAGATATATACCCATTGATATCTTATATGTTTTATGTAGAGTGATGTGGTTCTCAGTAGATTAATTGTGTCTAACTGTCGGATATATACTCGAGAGTCAGAACAATGAAAAGAATATGCTGTTGTCATAGCCCTACTCATAACATGGTATGTGCATGGCTCGATGTCTACATTGACAGTTTCGCACCTCAGAATCTGAGATAATTTCAAAGATAGTCCTCCACTCAAAAGTATAAAAAATTTTTTGCCCAATGTCATAAGTAAAAGCTACGTGTTTCATATAAAACTGACAAAAATCTCCGCAAACTAAAATCTCTACAGCAAGAGGTCATTTAATGACTGAGATATATCTTATGTGCCACCATCAAATATGACACAAAGTTTCCTTGGTTTCTTTGGATAATTGACGCCATGATAAGGTATCATACATGTTTATTCTGCATCATATCCTCTGCAATCACCTTTTCGACATGTGCCTTGTTAATCGGATTTCGTTTAATGGTTGTGAGTTGACGGTTTCTTGTGGAAATGTCTCTTTAGAAATTTTTTATCTTCTTGTTATAAGGATTTGGACTCTGCATAATTTTCACTGGTTTAACTCAAACATCTTGCTCAGATTATTTGGATTTTCTTGATCTTGTTTTTTAATGGAAATAATGTTTCCAGCTCACATTGTTGCATAATGAGAGGTCCTTGGCTACATTATTGACCATAATTTTTACATTGTTGCAGTCATATCAGAGATATCCACTATACCCCATCCAGGGTCAGTTCATTAACCATATGGTTCATTACCAATCGGTGCGATGATGTCAACACTTTGGTACAGTTGTACCCAATCAATAAGTTAACCTTATAGTCCTGCAAAAGCAAAATAAAATTTTTTTATATGTTTCAAATGTAGCAATAATTCAGCTACGTCCCATGTAGTTTGCATATAATGTCACTAGTATATGTACTGATTTGTGTGGGCTTTTAAAACCTTGAACCATTAATCCTTGCACCTTGGTACTTTTGATAACTTTGCTCTCAGCAGGCATCGTAACTAATTTGAGTTTCACTGGTGTGCCTACAAGTCCTAATTATTTACAAGTATTTTGCAAAATGAAAGTTGTGTCTGATTGCATGCACAAACTGTTATCAATTTGGGTTATCCACATAGGAGACATATCTAGGGAGAATCATGAAACTTTTTCTGGATGACTCAGTCGGGTTTAAAAGGTTTCTTCCACACGTACTATCAATGAACCTTTCCATCTCAACATTTCTTTTTCCTGCGATTTGGCGTCGTCATACAAGGATGCAGAGTACAATCCGAAGCAGATGTTGTATTTCATTCACATTTATAAGAAACATGTTCATAATGTAAACCTGCAAAGCAAAGTCTGGTAAATTGCTTCCGTAAGAGTTTTGCTTTGAAGCTAGTGCAAGCATCCAAAAACTATTTTGACTAAGTATGCAGCCTTCATTTCTATGGAAAGAGTCCTTTCTTTAATTTTCATTCTAGCAAAAGTTCGACCATCTCGTCTGTATTGTGGTGTTTTCCCATTGTTTAAAATGGTTTGATCCCTCATCGATCGATCATTTTTTATAGATTGAAGTGAAGTTATAGGATCTGTGGCTATTGAGCTTATTTACTGATAAAATCCATAAACTCCTTTTCTTCTTGCGATTGTGTCACGACATCAGTTCATATTAATGTACAGAGCATCTTATAATTTAATCATTCATCATTTAGACTCCACTATATTCCACTTAGCAGTGATTCAAGAAGTCTACATACCCCTGTAGGACTGTTCTATCTCTGGGGGATGATCAGTTTTCGAGTTTGTCTCTGAAGGCATAAGCTATCAAAAACGGATTTCCCTACTATTCCTCAACCAAACGTGTATTCAGGTGGAAGCAATAAGTAACTTTCAATTATATAACTTTAAATCATATAACTTTAAATCATATAACTTTTAATTATATTACTTTCAATCATATAACTTTCAATCATATAACTTTCAATTATATAACTTTCAATTATATAACTTTCAATTATATTACTTTCAATCATATAACTTTCAATCATATAACTTTCAATTATATAACTTTCAATTATATAACTTTCAATTATATTACTTTCAATCGTATAACTTTCAATCATATAACTTTCAATTATATAAATTTCAATCATATAACTTTAAATTATATTACTTTCAATCATATAACTTTCAATCATATAACTTTCAATCGTATAACTTTCAATCATATAACTTTCAATTATATAACTTTCAATCATATAACTTTAAATTATATTACTTTCAATCATATAACTTTCAATCATATAACTTTAAATTATATTACTTTCAATCATATAACTTTCAATTATATAACTTTCAATTATATAACTTTCAATCATATAACTTTCAATTATATAACTTTCAATCATATAACTTTCAATTATATAACTTTCAATTATATAACTTTCAATTATATAACTTTCAATTATATAACTTTCAATTATATAACTTTCAATCATATAACTTTCAATCATATAACTTTCAATCATATAACTTTCAATTATATAACTTTCAATCATATAACTTTCAATCATATAACTTTCAATTATATAACTTTCAATTATATAACTTTCAATCATATAACTTTCAATTATATAACTTTCAATCATATAACTTTCAATTATATAACTTTCAATTATATAACTTTCAATTATATAACTTTCAATTATATAACTTTAAATTATATAACTTTCAATCATATAACTTTAAATTATATAACTTTCAATCATATAACTTTCAATCATATAACTTTCAATCATATAACTTTCAATCATATAACTTTCAATCATATAACTTTCAATTATATAACTTTAAATTATATAACTTTCAATTATATAACTTTAAATTATATAACTTTCAATCATATAACTTTCAATTATATAACTTTCAATCATATAACTTTCAATTATATAACTTTAAATTATATAACTTTCAATCATATAACTTTACATCATATAACTTTACATCATATAACTTTCAATTATATAACTTTCAATCATATAACTTTCAATTATATAACTTTCAATTATATAACTTTCAATCATATAACTTTCAATCATATAACTTTAAATTATATAACTTTCAATTATATAACTTTCTATTATATAAATTTCAATCGTATAACTTTCAATTATATTACTTTCAATTATATAACTTTCAATCATATAACTTTAAATTATATAACTTTCAATTATATAACTTTCAATCATATAACTTTCAATCATATCACTTTAAATTATATAACTTTCAATTATATAACTTTCAATTATATAACTTTAAATCATATAACTTTCAATCATATAACTTTCAATTATATAACTTTAAATTATATAACTTTCAATCATATAACTTTCAATCATATAACTTTTAATTATATTACTTTCAATCATATAACTTTCAATCATATAACTTTATATTATATAACTTTCAATCATATAACTTTCAATTATATAACTTTAAATTATATAACTTTCAATTATATAACTTTAAATTATATAACTTTCAATCATATAACTTTCAATTATATAACTTTCAATCATATAACTTTCAATTATATAACTTTAAATTATATAACTTTCAATCATATAACTTTACATCATATAACTTTACATCATATAACTTTCAATTATATAACTTTCAATTATATAACTTTCAATTATATAACTTTCAATTATATAACTTTCAATCATATAACTTTCAATCATATAACTTTAAATTATATAACTTTCAATTATATAACTTTCTATTATATAAATTTCAATCGTATAACTTTCAATTATATTACTTTCAATTATATAACTTTCAATCATATAACTTTAAATTATATAACTTTCAATTATATAACTTTCAATCATATAACTTTCAATCATATCACTTTAAATTATATAACTTTCAATTATATAACTTTCAATTATATAACTTTAAATCATATAACTTTCAATCATATAACTTTAAATTATATAACTTTCAATCATATAACTTTCAATCATATAACTTTCAATCGTATAACTTTTAATTATATAACTTTCGATTATATAACTTTAAATCATATAACTTTCAATCATATAACTTTAAATTATATAACTTTCAATTATATAACTTTCAATTATATAACTTTCAATCATATAACTTTCAATTATATAACTTTCAATCATATAACTTTCAATTATATAACTTTCAATCATATAACTTTCAACCATATAACTTTCAATTATATAACTTTCAATCATATAACTTTCAATCATATAACTTTCAATTATATTACTTTAAATTATATTACTTTCAATTATATAACTTTCAATTATATAACTTTCAATCATATAACTCTCAATCATATAACTTTCAATCATATAACTTTCAATTATATAACTTTCAATTATATAACTTTCAATTATATAACTTTCAATCATATAGCTTTCAATAATATAACTTTCAATCATATAACTTTCAATTATATAACTTTCAATTATATAACTTTCAATCATATAACTTTCAATCATATAGCTTTCAATCATATAACTTTCAATCATATAACTTTACATCATATTACTTTCAATTATATAACTTTCAATCATATAACTTTCAATCATATTACTTTAAATTATATAACTTTCAATCATATAACTTTAAATCATATTACTTTCAATCATATAACTTTCAATCATATAACTTTCAATCATATAACTTTAAATTATATTACTTTCAATCATATAACTTTCAATCATATAACTTTAAATCATATTACTTTCAATTATATAACTTTCAATTATATAACTTTCAATTATATAACTTTCAATCATATAACTTTCAATCATATAACTTTAAATTATATAACTTTCAATTATATAACTTTCAATCATATAACTTTCAATCATATAACTTTCAATCATATAACTTTCAATTATATAACTTTCAATCATATAACTTTAAATTATATAACTTTAAATTATATAACTTTCAATCAAATAACTTTCAATCATATAACTTTAAATTATATAACTTTCAATTATATTACTTTCAATCATATAACTTTCAATCATATAACTTTCAATCATATAACTTTAAATCATATAACTTTAAATCATATAACTTTCAATTATATAACTTTAAATCATATAAGGTTCAATTATATAACTTAAAATCATATTACGTTCAATCATATAACTTTCAATCATATAACTTTCAATTATATAACTTTAAATCATATAACTTTCAATTATATAACTTTCAATCATATAACTTTCAATCATATAACTTTAAATTATATAACTTTCAATCATATAACTTTAAATTACATAACTTTCAATTATATAACTTTCAATTATATAACTTTAAATTATATAACTTTCAATCATATACCTTTCAATCATATTACTTTAAATTGTATTACTTTCAATCATATAACTTTTAATCATATAACTTTAAATCATATAACTTTATACATATAACTTTCAATCATATAACTTTCAATCATATAACTTTCAATCATATAACTTTCAATCATATAACTTTCAATCATATAACTTTCAATGATATAACTTTAAATTATATAACTTTAAATCATATAACTTTACAACCTTATAACTTTAAATTATATAACTTTCAATCATATAACTTTCAATCATATAACTTTTAATCATATAACTTTCAATCATATAACTTTCAATCATATAACTTTAAATTATTATACTTTCAATCATATAACTATCAATCATATAACTTTAAATTATATAACTTTCAATCATATAACTTTCAATTATATAACTTTAAATTATATTACTTTCAATCATATAACTTTCAATCATATAAATTTCAATCATATACCTTTAAATTATACAACTTTCAATCATATAACTTTCGATCATATAACTTTCAATTATATAACTTTCAATAATATAACTTTCAATCATATAACTTTCAATCATATTACTTTCAATCATATAACTTTCAATTATATAACTGTCAATCATATAACTTTAAATTAAATAACTTTTAATCATATAACTTTCAATTATATTACTTTCAATCATATAACTTTCAATCATATAACTTTCAATCATATAACTTTAAATTATATAACTTTCAATCATATAATTTTCAATCATATAACTTTCAATTATATAACTTTATATTATATTATTTTCAATAATATAATTTTCAATCATATAACTTTCAATCATATAACTTTCAATTATATAACTTTCAATCATATAACTTTCAATCATATAACTTTCAATCATATAACTTTAAATTATATAACTGTCAATCATATAACTTTCAATCATATAACTTTATACATATAACTTTCAATCATATAACTTTAAATTATATAACTTTCAATCATATAACTTTCAATCATATAACTTTCAATTATATAACTTTCAATCATATAACTTTCAATCATATAAATTTAAATTATATAACTTTGAATCATATACCTTTAAATTATATAACTTTCAATCATATAACCTTCAATCATATAACTTAAAATTATATTACTTTCAATAATGTAACTTTAAATGATATAACTTTAAATTATATAACTTTCAATCATATAACTTTCAATTATATAATTTTAATGCTATTACTTTCCATCATATAACTTTCAATCATATAACTTTATATCATATAACTTTAAATTATATAACTTTCAATCATATAACTTTAAATCATATAACTTTATACATATAACTTTCAATAATATAACTTTAAATTATATAACTTTCAATCATATAACTTTCAATCATATAACTTTATACATATAACTTTCAATCATATAACTTTCAATCATATAACTTTCAATTATATAACTTTCAATCGTATAACTTTCAATCATATTACTTTCAATTATATAACATTGAATCATATGACTTTAAATTATATTACTATCAATCATATAACTTTCAATCATATAACTTTAAATTATATAACTGTCAATCATATAACTTTCAATTATATAACTTTCAATTATATAACTTTCAATAATATAACTTTCAATTATATAACTTTCAATCATATAACTTTCAATCATCTAACTTTTAATTATATAACTTTCAATCATATAACTTTCAATTACATAACTTAAAATCATATAACGTTCAATCATATAACCTTCAATCATATAACTGGCAATAATCTAACTTTCAATCATATAACTTCCAATCATATAGCTTTAAATAATATAACTTTGAATTATATTACTTTCAATCATATAACTTTAAATCATATAACTTTCAATCATATAACTTTCAATTATATAACTTTCAATCATATAGCTTTCAATCATATAACTTTCAATCATATAACTTTACATTATATAACTTTCAATCATATAACTTTCAATCATATAACTTTAAATTATATAACTTTCAATCATATAACTTTCAATCATATAACTTTAAATTATATAACTTTCAATTATATAACTTTAAATCATTTAACTTTACATTATATAACTTTCATTCATATAACTTTAAATTATATAACTTTCAATCATATAACTTTCAATCATATAACTTTAAATTATATAACTTTCAATCATATAACTTTCAATCATATAACGTCAAATTATATAACTTTGAATCATATAACTTTAGATTATATAACTTTCAATCATATAACTTTAAATTATATTACTTTCAATGATATAACTTTGAATCATATAACTTTCAATTATATTACTTTCAATAATATAACTTTAAATTATATTACTTTCAATCATATAACTTTCAATCATATAACTTTCAATCATATAACTTTAAATTACATAACTTTCAATCATATGACTTTCAATCATATAACTTTTAATTATATAACTTTCAATCATATAACTTTATACATATAACTTTCAATCATATAACTTTCACTCATATAACTTTGAATTATATAACTTTCAATCGTATAACTTTCAATCATATAACTTGCAATTATATTACATTGAGTCATATAACTTTAAATTATATTACTTTCAATCATATAACTTTCAATCATATAACTTTCAATCATATAACTTTCAATCATATAGCTTTCAATCATATAACTTTAAATTATATTACTTTCAATCATATAACTTTTAATTATATTACTGTCAATCATATAACTTTCAATCATATAACTTTCAATCATATAACTTTCAATCATCTAACTTTCAATTGTATAACTTTCAATCATATAACTTTCAATCATATAACTTTCAATCATATAACTTTAAATTATATAACTTTCAATCATATAACTTTCAATCATATAACTTTCAATCATATAACTTTAAATTATATAATATTCAATCATAAAACTTTCAATCATATAACTTTAAATTATTATACTTTCAATCATATAACTTTCAATCAGATAACTTTAAATTATATAACTTTCAATCATATAACTTTCAATCATATAACTTTAAATCATATAACTTTAAATTATATAACTTTCAATTATATAACTTTCAATCATATAACTTTCAATCATATTACTTTCAATCATATAACATTCAATCATATAAGTTTAAATTATATAACTTTCAATCATATAACTTTTAATCAGATAACCTTCAATTATATAACTTTCAATCATATAACTTTCAATCATATAACTTTAAATTATATAACTTTCAATTATATAACTTTCAATCATATAACTTTCAATCAGATAACTTTCAATTATATAACTTTCAATCATATAACTTTCAATCATATAACTTTAAATTATATAACTTTCAATTATATAACTTTCAATCATATAACTTTCAATCATATAACTTTCAATCATATAACTTTCAATCATATAACTTTAAATTATATAACTTTCAATCATATAGCTTTCAATCATATAACTTTCAATCATATAACTTTCAATCATATAACTTTAAATTATATAACTTTCAATCATATAACTTTCAATCATATAACTTTCAATCATATAACTTTAAATTATATAACTTTCAATCATATAGCTTTCAATCATATAACTTTCAATCATATAACTTTCAATCATATAACTTTCAATCATATAACTTTAAATTATATAACTTTCAATCATATAACTTTCAATCATATAACTTTAAATTATATAACTTTCATTTATATAATTTTCAATCGTATAACCTTTAATTATATAACTTTCGATTATATGACTTTAAATCATATAACTTTCAATCATATAACTTTAAATTATATAGCTTTCAATTATATAACTTTCAATTATATAACTTTCAATCATATAACTTTCAATCATATAACTTTCAATTATATTACTTTAAATTATATTACTTTCAATTATATAACTTTCAATTATATAACTTTCAATCCTATAACTTTCAATCATATAACTTTCAATCATATAACTTTCAATTATATAACTTTCAATTATATAACTTTCAATCATATAACTTTCAATCATATAACTTTCAATCATATAACTTCCAATCATATAACTTTCAATCATATAACTTTCAATCATATAACTTTCAATTATATTACTTTAAATTATATTACTTTCAATTATATAACTTTCAATTATATAACTTTCAATCATATAACTTTCAATCATATAACTTTCAATCATATAACTTTCAATCATATAACTTTCAATCATATAACTTTCAATCATATAACTTTCAATCATATAACTTTCAATCATATAACTTTAAATTATATAACTTTCAATCATATAACTTTCAATCATATCACTTTAAATTATATAACTTTCATTTATAAACTTTCAATTATATAACTTTCAATCATATAACTTTCAATCATATAACTTTAAATTATATAACTTTCAATCATATAACTTTCAATCATATAACTTTCAATCGTATAACTTTTAATTATATAACTTTCGATTATATAACTTTAAATCATATAACTTTCAATCATATAACTTTAAATTATATAACTTTCAATTATATAACTTTCAATTATATAACTTTCAATCATATAACTTTCAATTATATAACTTTCAATCATATAACTGTCAATTATATAACTTTCAATCATATAACTTTCAATCATATAACTTTCAATTATATAACTTTCAATCATATAACTTTCAATCATATAACTTTCAATTATATTACTTTAAATTATATTACTTTCAATTATATAACTTTCAATTATATAACTTTCAATCATATAACTTTCAATCATATAACTTTCAATCATATAACTTCCAATTATATAACTTTCAATTATATAACTTTCAATTATATAACTTTCAATTATATAACTTTCAATCATATAATTTTCAATCATATAGCTTTCAATCATATAACTTTCAATCATATAACTTTAAATCATATTACTTTCAATTATATAACTTTCAATCATATAGCTTTCAATCATATTACTTTAATTTATATAACTTTCAATCATATAACTTTCAATCATATAACTTTCAATCATATAACTTTCAATCATATAACTTTCAATCATATAACTTTAAATTATATAACTTTCAATCATATAACTTTCAATCATATAACTTTAAATTATATAACTTTCAATCATATAACTTTCAATCATATAACTTTCAATCAGATGACTTTCAATTATATAACTTTCAATCATATAACTTTCAATCATATAACTTTAAATTGTATAACTTTCAATTATATAACTTTCAATCATATAACTTTCAATCATATAACTTTAAATTATATTACTTTCAATCATATAACTTTCAATCATATAACTTTCAATCAGATAACTTTCAATTATATAACTTTCAATCATATAACTTTCAATCATATAACTTTAAATTATATTACTTTCAATCATATAACTTTCAATCATATAACTTTCAATCATATAACTTTCAATCATATAACTTTAAATTATATTACTTTCAATCATATATCTTTCAATCATATAACTTTCAATCATATAACTTTCAATCATATAACTTTGAATCATATAACTTTAAATTATATAACTTTCAATCATATAACTTTCAATCATATAACTTTCAATTATATAACTTTCAATCATATAACTTTCAATCATATAACTTTCAATCATATAACTTTCAATTATATAACTTTCAGTTATATAACTTTCAATCATATAACTTTCAGTTAAATAACTTTCAATCATATAACTTTCAATCATATAACTTTCAATCATATATATATATATATATATCTATATATATAAAAATGTAAATGTTGGTTCGTTCTAAAATAATAAATTTCTACGTTACCAATTTATTTGAAATTTTCAGACAACCCATCTTTAGAGTCGAGGTATGTTTTTATGTTATTGAAATAAATTTACTTCGCGAATTATTAAAATATTAGATAAAATAAATATATTTTTTAACCGTTACTGCGAATCTGTTCTGTTGTAAAACTGAACTTCCGGTTCGATTCATTTCACAGCCACGAATTGACGAAAGATTTCATTTTCTGTTAACTCGATAAGTAAAAAAAAAACCCCAAAAAAAACACTCATGCAGAGAGTGATCCGTGCTGAAATAATGATGTTATTATTTAAAAAGCCATTCTTAACATGGGGAAGGGAGGGTGCTTTGTACCTATTCTGTACTTTAACCTTACAATTGAATAAAAACATATCATAAAACTTTAATTAAACGTGGAAATCGATTTTAAAAAATAGCGCGGATCACTCTCTGCATTAGCACACACACACACACACACACACACACACACACACACACACACACACACACACACACACACACACACACACACACACACACACACACAAAATAATAATAATAATCCCATATTTTAAAAATTTAAATTCGTTTATGTACTTACCAATTTTTTAAATTTTATTTATGTTAAGGCTTTTCACTCATGAAACATTACGTTTTAATTGTTTAGTTTATTTTCACGGCATTGTTTACATAAAAAAGTTTGTTTTAACTTTTTCTAAACTGTTTCATTTTTACGACATGCCTCAACGTATTATAAACACCATAACCCCCCCCCATGTTAAAAAAAAACACAAAAAAAACGCCCTTCCATAAACCTCGAAAGCCGTTCTTAACATGGGGAAGTTAGGGTAATATGCTGGGGCGAGTCATAAAATTAACGAAGTTGCTATCTATTATTTATTGCAAAAATTGCTTGAAATTTATTTATTTGACAAAAAAAAATTACATTTTGGTACTCCTTGGGCGTTGAGTTCCATGACGACCAGTAGAAAAAAATAATAGTCGCTCCCTTAGTCTCCCACCTCACCCCGCACGTAACATATTTTATTTACTGACGTTGTCGTAACTAAACGATTATTTGTCACATTTACAAACATTTATTTATTTATTTATTTTGAAAAAAGTTTTACTTTTTATGAATAGTAAAAGAAAAATGGGTACTCATGCAGAGAGTGATCCATGCTGAAATAATAACTTAAATCTTCCGGCATGCGTTTAAGGGCTACGAAATTATCAATAAATCGTTTAGTTACTAAGCCAACGTCAGTAAATAAAAAAAATGTTACGTGCGCATGCATTAGCCTTGACTGGGGGGGGGCTAAGGGAGCGACCATTAAATAATTATGCTGGTCGCCATGGAACTCAACGCCCAAGGAGTACCTAAAGTGACACTTATGTACTTATGTTACCGTGCTATTTTTTAAAATAGTATTTTCATGTTAAATTCAAATTTTACAATATGTTTTTCTTTTATTAATTTGTTAAGTGAAAGTACAGATAACCCGGTCGGTTTCTAATGCGAGGAAAATCTAGCCCCCTCCCCCCAAAAAAAGGGATACTCTGGATAATAACAAAACATTAAAATTTCCTCAGTCTCAAAAGATTTCTTCTCTACTGAACGAGGAAAAAACGGTGAAGTGTAGTTCACCTTCTATTTCTCTCCCCCTCTCTCAATATCTCTCTATATCACCCTCTCCATCTCTCTTTGAGCTCCTTTCTCTCTCTAACTCCCTCTATCTCTCTCCTTTCCTCTGTTTCATCCCTCTCTGTTTCTAACTCTCACCCTCTCTCTGTTTATCTATCAATCCCTTTATCTCTCTATCTCCTTCTCTTTCTCTATTTTCCTCTCACTGTCTCTTTTCTATCTATATATCTTCCTCTCTATCTGTCCATCTCTAATCCCTCATCCTATTTTAGTCTCCTAAATTAATTACAGTGAATAAGGCATTGTCAAAACATGGATAAATCCTATTTTAGTCACCTAATTTACTGACTGTGAGAATAGAAGTTATTTGGAAATTACTGCTACCTTGAACAGCACCAGAAGTAACTGGTAAAACCTTTCTAATTAAATTGATTTTGGCAGCCAGTTGGTAACAAAATGACATAGCCTTAGCCCTTGCTGCATGAGGAATACCTGCGACCTTGCTGCCAAGTAGAAGAATTATTTATTCTATTTTTCAAAAATCTCATGTTCGACATCTCCAAAACATCCAATATGGGGAAAAATATTGCAAAAATGCAAACTTATTGTTTAGGATGAATGCACAATGGTACGCAAAAAATCACTTGAGCCTCTTGGTCGATCCTTGCAAGATTTGCGTGGCAATTTCAGACCATTTGGGAATGCAGTAATATTGCTTGCAGGAGATTTCAGACAAATGTTACCTGTTATTCTTCAATCAACACCAGCAGATGAAATAAATGCTTGCCTCAAATACTCTACTTTTTTGTTCCATGTGAAGACATTGAACTTAACTCCAAATATGCATGTACAGTTGCAGACTGTTCGATCCGCACAAAAACTTTTGCATCACTTGTGGGAAATTGGGTACGAAAAAGTGCCAGCTGGTCAGAGTTAAGGGCAAAATTCTTTGACTTTTAACTTCTGTAATTTCTGTAATTTTATTTCATCAAAAGAATAGTTAGTTTAAAAGGTTTTTGCAGATATTCAAATTATAAGAATTCCATTTGACTGAGTGAATGAGCTATTCTTGCAGGTCAATACAAAGATGCCCATGAACTATAATGAAATGTAAAATTCCAAGTGAGGTAGTCAAATACAAATCCATCGACACTGTTGTGAAAGCAGATAAAGTGGTTAATTATCCAACAGTTATATTTGCCAGGGATGCCACCGCATGTATTGCAACTGAAATTTGGTGTACTAATTATCATGTTGTGAAATATAAACCAATCCAAGCTTTGCAATGGCACATAGCTTGCAGTAAAAAAAAAAAATTAACAAACAATATCATAGAAACAATAATCTTAACAGGACCTTTCACAGATGAATATATCTTCATTCCATGCATTCCTATGATTCCACCGGATACATCATTACACTTTAGCAAATTGCACTTTCCAATTTTATTGTCATTTGCAATAACCATCAACAAAGCACAGGGAACAATCTTTACAATTGTGGGCCTTACAGTTACACACTGACTGTTTTTTCACATGGATAATTTATGTTACATATTCAAGAGTCACCAAACCGGAAAATCTCTATATCAGCTAAGAAAATGGAACAACAAAAACTGTGTACCCATGCAAAATGGAAATTTAAACCTATAAGAAACATGCTTTTTCTCATTTTGGAACTTTTTCCATTGCGCCAATTTGAGCCACAGCAACGTGTGGCAGGGTACAGCTAGTATATACATATATATACATATATATATATATATATATATATATATATATATATATATATATATAGTAATGTGATTGATAATATTTACCTATTGAGCTTATTATATATCTAAATTACAACGAGCACTTTTTCTTTCCTGTATTTTAATTAAACTAGTAATTTCACTATTACATTAAAATACACTCTGCTCTTTAGACTATTGTTCTAATCTCCTTTAAATTATATATATATATATATATATATATATATATATATATATATATATATATATATATATATATATATATATGGGACTATTATGAAATACCAAATAAAAAAATGAAGATGAAATGGGGTAATGAACACAGTGCGCAACTTTTTTTACAAAAAAAATCAAGAATTAGTCATCGCCCTGAGCTATACTAACAACAATTGGAGAAAAACAATGACAAAAAAAAAAAAATGTTGATCAATTTGTTGAATGAACAATGAATCTTTTTTGCCTCATATTTGTTCAAATAGTGGAGACAGTAGAAAACTTGTTTGTTATTCTTTTCTCTTGGCAGGCTTGTCAACAAAACTATTGTTATAAAATGCGTGTGTTATCAAACTCTTTATTTAACGGACTATTGTCTTTGTGTCCTAAATGTCTTAACGGCCCATGACTCATCAAATTTTTGTGGGTGCGTGTCAGAACATATAATACATGTAACATGACGACATACCTGCCTCAGCTACTGGTCGCTTCTGGGGGATTCGCTAACCGTCCTCGGGGGAGCTGGAACCTATTTAAAGGAAACGCTTCAAGACAGGGACCCAAGATGAATGAGTGTTTTTATCTACTTTTTTATTTTCACTCCCAGGCATCTCGTCATAACAGAACTGGAGTGAATCTTGGCTTGTGGTTTCTCTTATGCACTTTATGCCATGGACTAGTGAATGATGTAGTTCTGCATTTTTTTCGGAATTGCTTTGGCAAACATGATCTTTAAAAACATACAAAGATAAAAATTTGATGATTCCGTATTGGAAAGTGGCGTCTGCTGCTCAGTCGATTTGCAAAGCAACAACCCAACCAATCGCTCATGATGTATGTATAAGGAGTTACTCTGTTTTGTTGAAAACATTGTTCCCTCTCCTCACATGCTAGCACGTAGAGAACCGCAGAGACTCAACAGTGTGCAGTGGATGGAGGCGTTGAGTCTCTACAGTTCAATGTGAGAATTGTCTGAAGATAACGATTTCAATCCTACACAAAGCAGGCCAGTGGATTAGTTGGCCGAAAACGTGGCGAGACAACAACAACAACTATAGAAGTCAGTAATTACTCTGGATACAGTTACAAGACTCAACATTCCTATCCTGTCGCAGTTAACCACCTGAAGAAGGCCAAAGGATGAGTTGGCCGAAACGTAGTGAAACAACAACTAGGAAGAAGAATAACAGTCCGCAAAAAAAAAAAAAAAAAAAAAATGGATACTGAAATTATGAAACCTCATTTCAAAGGATTCAAAACATAAAAATAATAAAATAATAAATAGCTTCCAAATTCGTTTGAAATTTGGAAAAACCAAAGTAATTTATTTTTTCCTCAAATATTAAGTAAAATATGTTGACCAAATTTAATCGGTTAGAAATACATTTTTTAAACAGTCAAAATTGAATGAAATATTGATGCTGCAGGAAATTATTATTTGTAAAAATAAAACGAACAAACAGACTAGCCCTCGCCCTACTTTATATATAAGAAAGTCTATCTTCAAAGTATTAGTTACACCACTAGTTTTCGGATATTGTTTAGTGCAGATTGGGTGTTTAATACACCGTCTCCTACGGTCACCACCGAGACGCTCTTACCCCCTCATTATTACTCGTATCTCTCGGCCTTTATTGTTACTTGTTACACAACATTCGGTAATGATTAAACGTTTTTAAAGACAAATAAACACGTATAGTGATGACACTATTGATTGTTTTTGGCTATTGTAATCTCTGCCTCTTAAAAAACGCCATGTGTTTTATTTCATCTTGTTAACGGCGTGAATGCTGGTTTTCTCATAATTTTGTCCATTCTCTGCTGAGGACATTTTTCTTTCAATTTATTTTCCATGTTTGATGTCAGAAAGTCAGTCAGTGCTGATGGTTGTGACAGCAAGGGCGTTTACTTTGAAGTAATTGATTCATATTCAAACGCCCATCATTTACTTTAAAAAATATTCTTCTGATTTCTTACGGATACGTTATTCTTAGAATTGACAGATAAACTCGACCTACCGCAGTTATAGGTGTGGCAGAATTTTTGGGGTATTTTTGACACTCCTAACAAAAAACTGCGAATAAAATATCTTAAAAAAAAACTCCTAATTTCTCTTTTTAAAGTGGGTTGTTTATTTTCTTTATTGAATATACTTCCAGAATGAACTATTAAAGTCGTTTAAAAAATAATAGAAATATTATTTTTTATTTTTTAAAAAGGTGTTTACAAAGTGCCTGCGAGCCTTCATGCAGCCATTGTGTTTACGTAATGCATTTTACGAGTTTTTTTTTTCAATTTTTTCACGTTAAAAATCTATCAAAATTTTTCTATTGGTTCAATTTTTACGATATTTTCAGGTTCAATGTGAAATTTTATACTCTTTCCAATAAACTGAATATGATATTCTAGACAAGGTTTTTTTTAACCCCCCCCCATTTTGAAATGTCTATTAAAATGAAAATAATTATATCACAAATTGAAGATAAACGATCAATAAATAAAATAAGCTAATTTAAAACAAACAAAAATACAGTTATTTGCAAATTTACCTGTAAAGTCCAAAGTTTAAAACCTTCTTTTTTTTTTTAAACCCGTTGAATTTTTTTTAAGTGAAACATTATAATATTCTTATACTACAGAAAAAGTTTTGTTTAATTACGACACTTATTTCTATTTGATTCAATGTTTTTTTTTTTAGATATTAAAAAAAATTCACTCCATAAAGTAGAAATAAAATATATTAAATCAAAAACTCATGTATTTCTTTGAGAAAAGAAAGAAAGAAAAAAAATGTCCTGAATGTTTTTTTTAAGGCAAAAACTTATAAGTAAAATGTAAGTATTTTTCATATATGGAGACACATATTTCTTCACGCACAAGGCTAGGTGGCTAACGCGAACATGTGGTTTTTATTTCTTTCTGCCTATCCGTATTTCAAAACAAGAATAAACACCACTTCTGGCGTTTCGCTAAAACGTAACAATGCTTACGTAATAGAAGTATTTTCAAATAGTTGGTTAAAAAAATTCTTTTAAAAAATACATGGAATTTAAAATATAAATATGGATAAATTCTTGATTTTTTGGAATTTATATATACGTATATTTATCGAAGCAAGTTAAAATTCGTTGATTTTCTTTAAATCTTTTTTAAAGAAAACTGATTAAAAAAAAACAAATATTGCATAATTTGCTATTAAACATGATATTTTTTTTTAAATTTGGTCTTTGCTCCTTTAATTGAAAAAAAAAAAACATTAGGGTTTGGATTACATTTTTCAAGTAGTTATAAGCTTAGAAAGCTAGGAGATCGAATTATTCTCTTTTTTTCCATGCATTTTTAATGTTGGTTTCTGACACTGCTACTGCAGTTATTCATTAGAAATCATGGCAAAACAAGCGAATCCTAAGATTACGACTAAATCTATACGTTCAGTTACATCCACATTGGAGACAACTGCGTAAAAGCTATTGTTTCCGTGTCTAAAATTACGCCCCCTCTCCAATCCGACCAGCGAAATATACGTCGAAATGACGCAATATAGTTTAAATTACAGTTTTACATTCATAACATGTTTTAGACATGTAAAAAATGCAATTTAACTGAAATCTTCGGATAAAACTGCAATTTAAAAGATGGTAACGTTCAATAAGAGATTTACTGGATGATTTTGGAAGTATCAAAACTCATATGCTTCGCATTTATTCAGAAGTAACTTATGCACAGCTGAAAATATGGTTTCCGTTCTGCTAGATCTACAGCAGATGTGCTTACAGTTATATCTCATAGGATTAACGAATCTCTCGACAGAGGCAACCTTTCTAGGGCAATTGCTCTTGACATATCAAAGGCCTTTGATAGGGTATGGCATAAAGGATCTCTAGCTATGGTATAGCTGGAAATGTCTTCTCAATTATTAAATCATTTCTCTCTGATAGGTTCATAAGAGTAGTAGTTGATGGGCAAAAATCAGAAGCTCACAGTATAAATGCTGGAGTCCCTCAGGGGTTCATCCTGGGCCCAACTCTTTTCCTGATCTACATTAATGATCTTCCAAATCACATCCTTACATCATTCGTAGACATTTTTGCAGATGACACTACCATCTATGGTAGCACATCTAAGACAGTAAACGACCAAGTTCTCTCCAATTCTCTCTCCTCTGATCTTGATCACGTTGTACAATGGGGAAAGGAGTGGCTGGTTACTTTTAATGCATCTAAAACCAAGCTTCTATCTTTACATCATCAACGTTCTGATCCCCATCTGGCATCAATTAAAATGAATGGCTCTCGTCTTGGGGAGGCCTCAAGTTTTGACAGGCTTCTGGGCTTGACTTTTACTCCTGATCTTAAATGGAATGCGTACATCAAATCTGTTGCCAAGGCCGCTGGAAAAATGGTCGGATCCTTCTAATGATCCAGTAGATATCTCACTGCTGATGCAATTCTCTATCTATATAAGAGCCAGATACGTCCAAGGATGGAATACTGTTGCCACATATGGGCAGGAGCTGCTAGAAAAGACTTGTCCTGCCTTGATAGGGTTCAAAATATACTTCGTGGCCTGGTGGGAGATGTCCTTTTCTCTTTGCTGCAACCTCTATCTCACAGAAGAGATGTTGCGAGTTTGTCTCTGCTTTATCGTTATTTTCATGGAAAGTGTTCGACTGAGCTTCAATCTATGATCCCCCCTCGCCAAACTTTCACAAGACTCACTCGACTAGCTGAAAACATTATCAATAATTTTCCCCACTCTTTATCTTTACCTAAACCTAAACATGATTCCATGATCGGGGCTTCTTTCTTAGAACTGCACGCCTGTGGAATTGTCTTCCGTTTTCCTGCTTTCCAGCTGTCTATAATATGGTTGTCTTCAAGTCCAACGTAAACAAGTTTCTGATGAGCCGTTCCACTTAAGTTAACAAATTTACCGAACTTCCATTACTATCGATTACTATATTATCCTTTTGACTACTCTACACTCTTTAACCCTTATCCTTGAGTGGCATATCGGCCTTGATAAGTGGTGACGCCTATGTAAAAAAAAAAAAAAAAAGAAGTTATTTCTTCATAAGTCAATTGCCTAAATATCAGGTCCGAAATCTTTAGACTACCTAATCTCAGGAAATATTTCGTTGCTACTTGGCACTGAAAAAAACAAAACAAAACAAAACAAAACAAAAACAAAAAACAAAAACAACTAAAAACAATCTTTCATCCATGGAATAGAATACTCTATCAAACTAGTATCCGTGGTGGTTTGATAATACTGGAATGGGTTGTGCAGTCATACACACGCACGCACGCACGCACGCACGCGCGCGCAAAAAACAAACGTTTATTAATTTCAATCCCCCCCCCCCCGCGCATTTTGCACAAAAATAAGTTCTTCTAGCAACGGCATAGTTTCAAATACACCCACACACTTTTTCTCACAACAACAAAAGTAAAATTGAAATATTTCTGGCGGACATAGTTGACGACAGTATCACGTGACACAAGCAACCAATGAGAAAATTCAGAAGATTGTTTTTTTAACGTTTTTCCAAAAACCAAAATATCAGCAGTAGTAATCTTGTTTTGGAGCCGGTCCAAAATGTATAAAAACGCATCAAACATTCTTTCTTCCCTTCTTTTACCCTTTTTCTTGCTTCGACGTCACACGAGAACATGCCTCTCGTTTTCATAACATCGTCGCTGTCAAAACCGTGATTACACACGCCACGCAGGCACTAAAAAATCACACTTATGCACATACGCACCCATTCCGCACATTTTCTAATTAATAACAACGAATTACTTTCCGCATGAATTACTTTCCTCATGGGACTTTTAAATAAGGCGAATAAAACACCACCCTTAAAATAAGGACATTATTTTCACACAAGACTTTTACCTTCTAAATTCATTAATTCCACAAAGGACTTTCATCTAAAATTTTAATCACAATGACTTTGAAAGAACTTTCACCAATTGGACCTTTGTTTATTCACCTTATTGTTCTTGTAAAAAAATAAATGCGGTGCATTTAAAATCAGAAGGAGGTGACGTTTTGTTTCATTCCTTTTTTATTATTTTGTTTGAGGTAAAGAGATTTAATTTCACTTAAACTTCTGCACCCCTACACATTGGTGACACCCAACCGTGAAATGAAATATGCATTTCCTTCTACAACCCCAGAGTTTCACATCACGCTATTTTCCCATTTAAATCGGGACTGCAGACGTCCGTCTACACCGACTCCGTGCCTATGCGAAGACCAGAGACCTGCAATTTAAAAGCTTCCAAATCATTTTTGGGACTAAATCAAGCGAAACAAGAGCATAGATTGGTCGCATTCAGAAATATCTCAAGCCACCTATCATTAAACATCCCGGTATTCAACCCAGCCAACATCAAATCCTGGTTCATCCAAATCCAAGCGTTATTTGATGCGAAACAGATAATGTCGCAAAGGACACAATACACTTACCTTGTCGAGAAATTACCTACCTACATCGTGGAGGAGGTAATAGATTTACTCAAAACTATACCAGAAGAAAACCCTTATGACCGGCTGAAGGAAGCAATTCTCAAACGAGTTGATGCTACGCAACCTCTTTACGCAGGTCAAACTTGGAGACCGCACTCCATCACAGTTGTTACGTCACATGCGCACCCTTTTGGGAGATAACAAGATGTTGGAGAACATCATGAGGAGCTTGTGGGTGAATAAACTACCAGCATCAACAGTGCAAATCTTCGCACCAACGGCAGAAGGAACAGAGCCTGACAAACTGGTGGAAATAGCGAACCGGATTCACGAGAACCTCTGAATGCGACGATTAAACTTGCTACAGCAACAGCCGACACAACGAAGAGACAAAGAGTTAGCCGAGCTAAAATCCACAATCGAGCACATTGCCAGTGCTCACATCACAACAGGTCGCCCTATAGATGAAGGAGTACCAGCAGAAGTCGAAGCGTGGACTGCGACAGAGCAGGTGGACAATGTTTCTACCATAGTAAATTTGGCAGTAATACGCGACATTGTACCCACTCTTGTTCTTTCAGTAACAGAACAAAACAGGGAAACGAGGATTCCAGCCAGTAAAGACGACGACTGTCACTGGACCCTCTGTAAAAGGTCGTCTATTCTATATCCATGACAGCACCCATGGATATAATTTTCTAATAGACACTCGCAGCAAAATAGGCATAATCCCACCGCTGACCAGTCAGAAGATTACGACTCAAACGTATTATTTGCAAGCAGCCAACGGTACCAAGATATCCATATGCGGGGATAAATCACTGACCATCAACATCAGCTTGAGGCGAACTTTCACGTGGATTTTTACCATAGCTGACGTAACAACACCCATAATAAGAGCGGATTTCCTGAAGAAATTCAACTTGTCTGTGGACATGACAACCACACATTAACAAACAACCAAACGAAACTAGTGGTCAGAGGAGTCTCCACTCGATACCAGTCAACAGGTATCAGCTCAGCCCTACCTTAGGACCCATCTATCTGTCGATTACTCCAAAAATATCCACAGCTGTTTCAGCCATTCAGAGACATAGACACGGTCAAGCATAGTGCTAAACACTGCATTAAAACTACTGGACAACCAGTCCACGCCACCCCAGACGTTTAAAACCGGATAAATACCGAATATCAAAGGCAATCCTCAGAAAACCTTGTCTATTGTTGGAAAGTTTGACTAGCGTTTCGAAGTCCGAAGGGCGTGAGGAAAGTAATTCGTTGTTATTAATTAGAAAATGTGCGGAATGGATATGAGTGTGCATAAGTGATTTTTGAATGTCTGCATGGTGTGTGTAATCATGGTGTTGACGGCTTCGGCAGCAACAATGTTATGAAGATGCGAAGCATGTTCTCGTGTGTCATCAAAGTGACAAGAAAGGAAGAGGACTGAATGAACGAAATGAATTAATTGAAGCCTAGAAGACTATTTGATGCGTTTTTATACATTTTGGCCTCCAAAACAAGATTGCTAATGCTGATATTTTGGTTTTTGGAAAAGCGTAAAAAAGACAATTTTCTGAATTTTCTCATTGGTTGCTTGTGTCACATGATACTGTCACCAACTACGTCCGCCAGAAATATGTTCATTTTACTTTTGTTGTTGTGAGAAAAGTGTGTGGGCATATTTGAAATTATGCCGTTGCTGGAAGAACTTATTTTTGTGCAAAATGCGCGGGGGGGGGAGGGGAATTGAAATGAATAAACGTTTGTTTATTTGTGCACGAGCGTGTGTGCGTGTGTGTGTGTGTGTGTGTGTGTGTGTGTGACTGCACAATGTGCTCTCTGCTTATCTTGATATTGGATTCAAGCAGTGCCGACTCAGGAGAGGTGTGGTTGGAGATTGCGCAACACTTGCCTCACAATTATATGCGAAGCTACTCTTATGCAGGTGTCTATTGTCTCTTGGGACTGAACAGAAGCGGCGGGGATGTATATATATATATATATATATATATATATATATATATACACACACACACACACACACACACACACACACACACACACACAGGTATGTATTGAATAAATAAAGTGAAACAGCATAGCTAGTTCAACTAGTATATCTTAGGTTGCTTCAGTCTGAGGTCAGCCGTTACATCTCTGTATTGTTCTGCTTTCTATAAATTTCTTTTATATGCACACTATTGGGAGGCACCTGGCGTTGCCCGGTCCTAAAAATAAAATAATGGTGATGGGAGGGGTCAGTAGGTTGCCTGATCGTAAAATCCGCTTTTAATTAAAGAAAGGGGGGGTACTTGTGCACTTTTACCACCGTATTGAAATAATAACGTTATTATTTTGAAAGCCTTCCTTAACATGAGGAGGGAGGGTGTTTTGTAACTATTCTGTGTTTCCACCTAACAATTTCATAATAATAAAAAAGATATTGGGAAGCTTGAATTTAACCTGAAAAAACTATTTAAAAATAGCGTGATGGAAAAAGTGCACAAGCACCAAACAGGGCAGGAGGGGGCGTCGTTGCCCGGTCGTAAAAAAGGGGAATTGGGTACCATCAGCCAGAAGCGAAACTGTATGCAAAATTTTGTAAGCAAAAAAAAAAAAAAAAAAATAGAACATGGATACCCGGTGTTGCCCGGGTGTGGAGAGGTAAGGGTATTGAGCAGCCAAAGTTCCTAAAAAAAAATGAAAATAGCAGCAAGTACCTATGTGAGAAAAACAAAAGCTGCAGTAGCCAGTGCTCGAACTTATAATGCGGAAGAGGAAATGGAGATGAAAAAACTAAACGCATTAACCAATCTGGCCAAGGTGCACATGACGTCACAGGCCTTCGAAATAACGTGTTTTAAATGTACGATGATTAAAGCGTATGATAACTTTGCAAAAATATCGCATCAAAACTGACCCCTCCTTGTAAAAAACGGCTCAGTTGACCAGCACAGAATTAATCTTTTTGGCCAATTTTTCGATATTTGTCGTCCGAGAGACGGATTTTTCTAATAATATCAACTTTGTCACTGTTTGTCACGTCTGTCAAAAATTTTTGTGAGACATACGAACACGCACATCTTTTGTCTTTTATATATATAGATTAAACAATGCATCAAGTAAACTATTTAACCTCATATATATATATAAATATATATATATATATATATATATATATATGTAAGTAAATTTTTGGTACAGCAGAATGGAAGGAGAAATTTCAGAGGAAACATAATTTAATTTAAATACCAAAAAAAACAAGAAATGGGCAGGTGAAATTAAAATTTTCCCTAAGGCCTTATCGTCTGACCCTCTAAGAGGAAACGTCAGAATGATAGATTAAAATCTAAGAAAACGAATGAGGGAAGAGGGGAATTTTGGTTACAGTTGGAAGAACAGTGGAGAAAAAAAAAAAAAAAAAAAAAAAAAAAAAAATCTCACTGTTCAGGTGGTTTTAAATCAATGAATATCTCCAACTGATGTCTAAGAATCTTTTGTCTACACAGGCTAGGTCGAGAGTTGTTAATAACTAACGCCTCAATGATATTGAGATGATAGTTCGACCTAGCACTGTATAAAACAGAAAACCACCCATCGGAATATTGATCGGCACACCTATTTATACTCAACAGGTGATCGCCAATGGCAGACTCATGAGCCTGGGAGTGCCCGGATGCTCTCGAAACCTGGTGTAGTCGAATATCCCGAGGGATATGTTGGGATATTCTCATTTCTAATCTTTGGGACGTTTTGCCAACGTAGTCAGCTCCACACTGACAAACGAATTTATAAACAACAGAGTTCTTTTGAATGGTTGGCAAAACATCTTTACGAAAAGAAGAGAAAAAGGTTCGAGTTGTGTAAACTACTCTAAGTATAGTAGCTGGAAAACATCGTTGAGTAGCAGAAGAAATCCTTTTAACAATATGAAGGCCATCAGGACCCAACCATGGTAATTTTAGATAAATGGGACAACGTGATGGACCAATATGTTTACCGCTATTAAATGTAGTAATTTTACGTTCAATAATAGATTTTATTATATTAATGGGATATCCATTATTAAGAAAAATAGTTGTAATTTCACCAAGTTCCGTATCAAGACGGTTTGGTGAACAAATCATAAGTGCACGATGCGTAAGAACGCTAATGAGGTTTATTTTTCTAGACTGAGGGGCAAAAGAAAACCAATTAAGATAGAGCCCTGTAAATGTAGGTTTTCTATAAACAGAGGTCTCAAACGTAGTACCAACTTTAGAAACACGAACGTCGAGGAATGGGAGAGAGCTACAGTCTTCAACCTCCATAGTAAATTGTAAAGATGGATGCAGGTTGCAAAGAAGACGAAGAAACTGTTTAGCTTCGCTCCGAGAGGGAAAGCATGCAAAAGTATCATCAACGTAGCGTGTGTAGAATGCTGGCTTAATAATTTTGGAAAATAATTCGTTTTCCAAAAATCCAACGAAAATGTTGGCTAACGAAGGACCAAGAGGGCTACCCATTGATATCCCATCAATTTGACGGTACATAATGTTGTTGAAACTAAAGGAGACTGATTTAGTAGCAAGTTCCATTAGTTCAACAAAAATTCGTTCAGGAAATTGTGGAGATTTTAAGGGGCCACGGTATAGATAGTCAGCACAAATACCAATGGTTTCATCCAAAGGTATATTAGTATAAAGACTATTAATGTCAAAGGAAGCCAAGAACTCGGTATTTTTAGATAAAGGTAATTTTTGTATCTGAGATACGAATTGAAAAGAATCAGAGATACAATGGACCGAATAAAAAGAAAGCACAGGTTTAAGAAGGTCAACTAGCCATTTACCAAGTTCGTGTTGTGCAGAACCCAACATAGATAAAATGGGTCGCAAAGGAATGTTGGGTTTATGGACCTTGGGTAAACCGTACATTCTAGGCCTTTGAGAACCGATGGGTCGGATTCTATCATAAATCTCCTTAGAAATAAATCCGCTTTTATGAAGTTGAAGAAATCTTTTCTGGATTTTTATTTCCATACGAAAAGTATCATCATGGCATAAATCACCCAAACGGAGAAACTTACTTTTATCGTCCAAGATTTGTAACATTTTGGAGATATAATCCGTTTTGTTAAGTATAACAACGCCCGATCCTTTATCCGGGCGAGAAAGGTAAATGTCGGGATTAGACCTAATTAATTTTGCAGCTTCAAAATGATTTTTCTGCCAAACAAAATCACTAGATTTAGTATTTATGGCAGAAAACCTCCGACCTAATTCGCCCAACTGAATTTTAACACTAGTTAATTCATCAGTAGAGATAGGCGAATGGTGTTTTAATTGAGTATACAATAATTCAATTTCACTAAATACTGAGATTTTATCAACAGAAGGGGGAGGAATGCAAAATTGTAAGCCAGCAGATAAAACAAATTCTTCTGTAGTGGACAAAACATGAGAAGAATAATTAAATATATGTTTATCCAAATTTGTTATAATCCCAAACTTCTTAGTAATTAAATTTTTTAAATATTTATCATAAGAAGAAGTACATTTAATACGGGTAAAATTATCGCCGATGGATAAAAACCTAGAAAAACGGAGTTTATCAAAGAAAGATAGTTCTTTCCAAACCATGGCCCAAAGAAAAAGGTGTTTACTACGTAACGAATTATATGTATCAGAATTAAACAGGATTTCATCTTGTAGGAAAACACGTTGAACTGCCAATGTATTTCTACATTTAATTTTAGAAATACGATGGCAGATATAACCGGGAGCAACATGATTTAGGCGGCAAGATTTAAGAAATTCCATCCTACACTTCAAAACGATTAACTTATTTTTAATACGTATAACTTTGTTTAACGTTTTGATAAATTGTGAGTTGTACCGACCTCGAAAATATGTAAGTAAATTTTTGGTACAGCAGAATGGAAGGAGAAATTTCAGAGGAAACATAATTTAATTTAAATACCAAAAAAAAACAAGAAATGGGCAGGTTATATATATATATATATATATATATATATATATATATATATACAGCAGAATGGAAGGAGAAATTTCAGAGGAAACATAATTTAATTTAAATACCAAAAAAAAACAAGAAATGGGCAGAGGAAACATATATATATATATTATTTGCGAGGAGAGCTGGTAGTTTTTTATAGTAGCAGCGGTGAATGTGTGTCAACGAAAACTGGACATTTAATAACATTAGTAAACCATCTATATCTATCTATCTATCTATCTATCTATATATATATATATATATATATATATATATATATATATATATATATATATATATATATATGTATGGTATGTTGATTATATACTTATCTTAGCCGATAACAACGAACAGTTAGGGACTTTTTCCAAGATAACACTATACTCTAATTCATCATAGAACTAAATGTTAATAACAAAATTCCTGTCGTCGATCAGCAAATAAAATCAATGTATCAGAACTTACAAAATACCACCACAAATAGTAATATCCCACAACATCAATATCCTAATACCATTAACCTATTCTACTGTAGCTAAATGCAATCAGGCTTTAAATTAGAAAGAAAATGCCATAAAAATATTATCCATAGATACGTTTCCCCGACTAACAACAACAACAACAACAACAACAACATTAGACTTAGATAAATTATAAAAATATTTTAATCCAAAATTTAGTAGTAAAAACAATGCCTTCCTTACCCTCAACCCACTAGAACAAATCATCGACATTTATAAGTTCAAATGCCGTTTGGAAGAGTGCAACTCAAACAACAACAATAAAACTAATAGTTACGTTGGTTACATCGGGTATACAACCATCACCCTATTAGATTGCCTTACTATGCATAATACACAATCTAGCACAATATTATAAAATTTACAAAAAAACATAATTGCCCTCCCCCATCAGAAGTTAGAGAAATTCTTGTCAACAACTTACAAATAATACAGCAACGTCAAAAAGTTAAACATACTTGAAGCTATATACATTAAAAGCTATATACATTAAAAGCTATATACATTAAAAGCTATATACATTAAAACGCAAAAACCTGCCCTTAACCAAATTACATTCTATTCCAACCCAAACACACTCAAATGCTTGTTGTAATCCCCCTCCCCCTAAGTAACTCAGTACTGACCACAAAGCTAGGCACTCCTACCTTCGCATTGGACACTCACAATGTTCACACACCTTCACCACTGCTACAAAAAACAAACCTACCAGCCCTCCTCGCAAATAATATTTACACATCCTTCCTGACGATGTCATCTTGAAAAGACGAAAAATACTACTGTGGCCAACTTCAAACTGCACATGAAACTTATGTTAATTCTTTCGATCTACACACTAAAATGATCATCAGAAAATTTGAAAAAATAAAAAAAGTATAATTAAACGGAAGCTTTCTGTCGCCTTTAAAAACGTTTGTTTAAATGAAAGAACGCTACCTAAATACACACACAATATATATATATATATATATATATATATATATATATGTGTGTGTGTGTGTGTGTGTGTGTATGAATTAGAAGTTTTTTCCATTTATCACACTTATACAACCATCAAAACGTAATTTAAATCAATAATATATATATATATATATATATATATATATATATATATATATATATATATATATATATATAAATTACAATTAAATTTACCAAAATGATCCAAGATGGTAAAACTAAAGTATATTATAAATATTAAAGAATTAATATTTATAAAGTAATCTCAGCCAGATGTAAAAGCTCGATGAAACCAAATAGGAAATAGAGCTTATAATACGAGCAAACAGTTAATAAAACATGCTAAAAAACTCTTCGAAAAAGAATTAAAAACATATTTAATCTGAAAAGGAAACACTTGATAAGTGGATAATCCTAATCCGCGGAGTTTCGAAGAAATACTTTCCTTCTCATCAGAGGGTAGAAATTAGCAAAATGCGAGATCGGATTTTGCATACAAAAGTATTTGATGAAACAACAAGTAAGTCAAAGATCTTATTTGATAACAAAAAAGTGAAGCAGAGGGAATATGGTGAAGAAAAAGGTGATTACACGTGAATGGATAGTCTGGTGAAAGATAAATAATCCAATGAAGGAAAGTATTTCTTCGAAACTCCGCGGATTAAGGACTATCCACTTATCAAATGTTTCCTTTTCAGATTAAATATGTGTTTAATTCTTTTTCAAAGTGTTTTATAACATGTTTTATTAACTGTTTGCTCGTATATATATATATATATATATATATATATATGCATACACTCGTGAGCAAAAAAAAAAAATGGGTCAAACAAATTTTATACATTTTATTGCACTAAAAACTATATTGAACAAAGAACAATTGAACAAAGAAACTTTAAGGAGGCTAATAACACAGAACAAGACATTTACTTTAATAAATGCTTAGGATGGAATTGCATTCCCTTTTAATTTATGTAAAAGACCAATCCTTTTAGACATGATCTCAACCAAATTGGAACACTGTGAAGAGGAGATGCTATTTCATTCGCTTTGCACAGCTTCCTAAAGTTTGTCACTGTTCTCAAAAGTTCTTCCGGCCAATGCACGAGATATTATGGACCAAATATTATCGATTGGATTTAAATCGGGGTTTTGACCTGACCAAAATATCACATCAATTGAATTATCAGAAGAACATTTTTTTGTGATTTTAGCAGTGTGTGCAGGGGGATTATCATGCTGAAAAATAATGTTCGTAGATATTCCCAGCTTCTGGATATTTGGTCACAGTTCTGTTTCTAATATTCGAATGTATTCCTTTGCATTGATTGACTTCTCACATCTAATAAGTTCCACAACTCTTGCTGCAGTAAAAGTTCCTCATACCATTATCCCTCCATTCCTGTGTTTAAATGTCGTTTTTATGCAACTTGGCGAAAATCTTTCTCCAGTTCTTCGATGCCACCGTACAGGAACATCGGGAGCAACAAGACAAAATCTTGATTCTATCTAACCGGAAAACATTCCTGAACAAGTCTATCTTTCTTGCCATAACACGAGAAACATCTCTTTTTATCATTGATGTTCTTAAATAAAAATGGCTTCTTTGCACGCCTTTTTAGAGAAAATCCTATTTCTTTCATTCGTCTAGATATTGTATATCAAGAAAGAGAATTTTCAGCCCCTGTTTTAATTCTTTGCTATGCTATAAGTTTTCTTTCGATCCTTCAAAACAATTAATTTAAGACTCTGGTCGCCCTTCAAAGTGCGATCAGATCCAGATTTCCCTTTTACCAAGCATTCGACTTCGAACCTTTGACCAATTCGCTTCATTCCTGAAAGAGATGTTTTCACATTTTCTTTTCTTAAAATATCAAAAATCTGCTTTTAAGTCATTTTGGCCAGCCTTAATCCTGCAATTCGGTTTTTATATCCTCGCCAAGATGCGATCTTACCATTTTTGGGATTAATTTTTTCACTTATTATTTTATGCTATAATAATAATGATCTACAAAATAGAAATTTGCAGTTAAAATTAAGAAAAATTCATGGCAAAATATTGAAAAATCGATTTCTTCCTTCTTTCACTCTTGACCCTTTTTTTTTTTTTTTGCTTATGAGTATATATATATATGTAACCCCTACAGGACAGCTCAGATGCACAGGCTTGAGGTTGAGATGCAGCTGTAGCCAATACCTGTGGCGTTACCCGTGATTTTGTTTAGTGGTCGAATTTGTCTCCATCGCTGTCGTCCGCTCTCTGGTTCTGCTTTTGAATCAGCTTCTAAACGGTCACCTGGGCTGCCTGAGAAATATATTGCATTTAACCGGCATTTTCAAATAAAGAAAAAAGTCAAAGCTTAACTGGCTTTTTTTAACGTAGAATTGATTATTGCCTTCGACCTTACAAATGATAATTACACACTGGCCTAATCATGCAAGCAATGGGGGCTGACAGTTTTCTTTCTTTTCGCCAAGCACTTTGTTTTCTCTATTGTCAGTATACAGGGAAGGATCAGAGACATGCGTATCGGAGACGTGTCGTTCAAGCGCGTGGCAAAATGTCTATCTCATCTCTACCTCACTTCCTTTTATCAATATCGGCTAGCTGTAACTCTCCCACCTCTCCAAATATGGCCACAAGTGGTGGCCAACCAATCAGCGGTCAACCAATCAGCGGCCGCGCCTTTGTTCGGAGGGGGGGGGTCCAGTAAGGGCCTGCCGAACCCTGATCGCCTGATCGCAGAAGAGAAAGAAAAGAAACTAATAAAAAGCGACCTTTACATTTATTGAAGCAAAAAGAAAAAGGAAAGAAGAGGGTTTCCTCTCTCATCTTCTCTCCACCCATCCATCTCTCAACACGTCAGTAAGGAAATAATGTCCCTCGCCAGGTATACGAGCCATTACGTCCAATTAACACAAAGGTTCTGCCATGCATGCCAGCCCGAGTGGTCTCTCTTCAATCTCTCGGCAAACGACCTCCATCGGCAGTCTATCAACACACGAGTCCATCTGTCAAATTTCAGAATTATTTTTATGACTTCATTCTGGCGTAGATACGCGTTTTAGTATCCATTCCTGGGGGGGGATCATTTTGATTATCCATCAAGGAACAGATGTATTCTGTTTAAAACAACATCAAACCATCATCATCAAAATCCAGCCGTGCGAATTCCCCTGAATTTGTGTCAATGAGGCCACCAAGACTACAAGCTGTTCTTTAATCAACTAGCAAGATCTCCCGATATATATATATATATATATATATATATATATCTTCTCTTCTCTTCTCTTCTCTTCTCTATATAAATAAAATGAACTCATTTTTTCCCGTCTGATTTTGACATTAATAGGATTAAAAATCAAGATATTTCATGCAAATATAATATGCACAAACGGCAGAACAATATCTGAGGTGTGTTATAGGCTTATTATTTCTCAAATTCCTCGATAATCTTAGATTTCTATACTTTTTCTGCTGAGAAGTCACGGCCAAAATCGGTTAAGATCAATGGAAGTGGTAAAATATTTTCTCTCTAATAAATTCCTCCTCCCCCTGCCACCACTTAACACCGTTTGGGGATCGTTCACAAGGAACAGTTGAGAAGAGAACACCGGTTTGGCTTCGTAGTTCTTTCATGTGAAGTTATTTAAAATCACTAAACTAAGCTGCAGTGATCTGTGTCGTAGTGGTTAGCGTGATGGACAATTCACATTATATTTTCACGTTCGCGCCGACCTACCGTAGTCGTTTTTTTTTTTTTCCCCTAAACAACTGGAATGGACTTTTCTTGGTGGCCGAACTGTTAACGTTGCAGATGTTTTTTTTTTTTTTTCACACTTTATTTTCCTACTTTTACTCATGACTCCGGGTTTGATCCTTCCTACTTACCTACCATAACATTTTTTAAAACTCCCCTCCCCCGGTCCCGGAAACAAACACTCGGGCAACGCCGGGTACCCCCGCTAGTATATATATATATATATATCAATCCTACCCAAAGCCGGCCAGAGGCTTAGTCGTCCAAAACGTGGCGAGATGACAACAATTATGGAAGGCAGTAATTACTGAACATATAGTTAAGAGACTCAACGTTTTTATCCCGTTGTGGTTTACCACCTGACGAAGGCCAGAGGAATAGTTGGGCGAAACGTTTGGGAAACAACATCTAAAAGATGAGGATAATAATCAACAAACAAGCAAGTAAATAAATATAAACGTTAGCTCATCTTAAGTGCTTGTTTCTGTCTAACCGAGCTACCTCAACTGTTGAAAATCACTGCTATCACTGTCTTCAACGTATATTTAGCGTCATGCCAAACTAAACTAACTTCTTTTCTTACGATTTTAGCTCATACAGGGAATATTGTGAATATTACTTATATTGCTGTCTAATGGGTATGGCGTAAATTTAATGCACTTCCGCTTTATGTGAATTTGAAAATGGGAAGTTCTGTCAATATTATGCACTTAAAACTTTATAAATTGCTCAAACGAAAATGAAATTTTTGCAATTTTTAATAATTGATGTCGAATAAATATTGTTAAAATTTCGCAAAAATCAGATGGATGCATCTTTGATTTGCCCCCTTTGCACAAAACTAAACAAAATATAACTCACATTAACCACCCTTGTGCCAAGCAGTTATTTTCCAACATTCATAATGATCTGTTAATTAGTTTAGAATGAATTATGTACATAGAAATATATAAATATGCAGACGTATTTTTATCCAAATAGAGATATAAGAATGTACATATGTATGCCTGAAACCTGACTTAATTTGGTTGAATATATTTCCATAAGAATGACTGATTGGATGGGAATTAACATCTTGCAGCTTTTATTTTATGCTGATTTACAAACTAGAAAGTTAATCAAGTCAAATTTATTATTGATCCATCCACTTTGAATAATTGATCTTTTCTCTCGGAATAATAGAGCGAATCTACTTAAAAAAAACAAATGAACATTGTCCACGAATAGTTTTTGTTTCCGCTTCTACCAAACGACTTTTTTCCTCTCACGGTTTTATTTGATTGTGATTTTTTCCCAAGAGGCTTTTCTTCTGTTGTAAATATAAAAAGAGAAAACTATCAACCAAATTCACATTCATTCTTTATATATATATATATATATATATATATATATATATATATATATATATATATATATATATATATATATATATATATATATATATATATATATATATATATATATTTCATTGTTTTCTATTTATAGCTATTAAGAGAATAAGAGGTTTTATCACTGGAAAAAAAATGAAGCGTTCAATATTGTCTTTATTGAAATAAACGCAGCTAATCAGTGTTGACAATCCAGAATAATCGTATGCTGATGTCGATATTTCAAAAAAAAAAAAAAAAAAAGATTGCCGAGTGCTCAACAGGATCAAGTTTACAAAATCAAAGAAATTATGCAAATTTGTCTTTTTATCATTCCAGATTGCAGAGATTTCTATCCCCAAAAGAAAGTCCAATTATGAATCGAAGTTAAACGCGGAAAGTTCAATTAGAGCGACAGTTTTTGGAGAAAAGGAGCAGCAATCGTGTATATTAATTAAACAATTGGATTTCGTACGATTGGTAACATTTATTGGACGGTTTTCTATGACTACTTTGTTTAATTTTTGCTTTTGAGCAATTAGCGAGGGTCTACAAAGAAACGGACAATTTTTTGTTCATTCTAACAAAACAGACGTGACAATATTTTTATTTTAAAGTAAATAGATAATTTAAAATGAGCTAAAACAAATTGTACATTTATTTTTTTCATCACAGTTTTTGTTTTGTTGGCTATTGTAAAATATGCACAAACACATTTACTTAACCAAATAAAGAATGATATATAAACGGCAAAATGTACAGAATGTGAAATTACAGACACGTGACTGTGCGGAATTTATGTGCAAAGAAGTGATTTGGTAAGAAGTGCATACTTCGGCCATCTTGCGTTGCTCTTCAGTCGTTGGAAAAAGGTTTTGCTTGCGGCAAACGTTTTGGAATTGTGTCATCACGCAATCAAATTATACGAGACATCGAGCCTAGAAGTGAAAAAAATAAAAAGTCAATTGTTCAAGTTTATAGATGCTGACTCACGTGACTCCTAAGTTATTGGATTTACTTTTGGGCCAATTAATGCGATTATTAAACCACGACACTGACTCATTTATGAGTGCTACATAAATTTTAATACCGTGGCCATTAAATTATTAAATCAGTTATTACCAAAACAGCATTTATAGACAAATGACAATTTCTTAAATATAAGAAAGCTACAAATGAGCATTCCCATCATTTCCTTATCGTTGATATACATATGTACCAACCTTTTTTTAATTAAAGGCTCATCACTTACCAAAACACGTGAGGAGAAGATTTGCAGGTGAACAATGAACGAGCGGAAGAATATTACTTACAAGATATCGATTATTCAACATGTACTTGTTTACTTTAAACTTGAAGACGACCATGTTGAAGTTGGTTGGAAAGCAGCCTCGTGGTATTTTGTTTGATAGCATTACTCCTTTAGGTAATCATTCAATAACCTTGTGAGGATAGAAGCAATTTCGAGTTGCAATTTCTTGAGAAATATGGCTCATGTTGTTGGACCAGTTGCGTAGTTAATATCGAGGTTCTTGATCAGTTTAGTAACATCCTGAAGAGTTATTCAAACTTTGCCTAAAGTTTTTTTCGATCACAGACGATGAGGAGTTCCATGAATGGGTGACCCTGATCGGAAAAGGTGGAATTTGCTGCAAAGTATTTGTGAAATGTTTCATTTCATTAGATGTTGATTAAGTATTTGTGAAATGTTTCATTTCATTAGATGTTGATTAAGTATGATTAGGCTAGAGGTCTTAGATCTGTTCATGACTTTGTTATTGTTTTTGATTGTTGTTACTCACCAAAACTTATGCGAGCCGCTTATATACCATTTTAAATTGAACAAACTTAGCATTGTTAGAAATTGAACAATTATATCATGCCTCTCATATTTGTTTTGGATCAATGAATTTGGTCGATTATATTTGCTGTGGGGTTCGCCTTGCCGGGCTTTTTGCATTACGTGCCTCTTCTTTTTCAGTTACACTCAAGCAGCTGTTCAAGACGGATGAAACCGAGTTCCACAAGAAACAGAGATGATGAAGAACTGGAACTTCAACTCTCTGAATAAGGATTATTGCGGTCATCTCCTTGAGACTTTTATTTACGCTTAAATAATTAGTCTCAATAATTATTTTTCAGTTCATCTTAGACTTTTAGGTCTGAATTGTCGACCTGTTATTAAGGACTTTCATTATATGAACATTAATTATGAACTTCTGTAATATCCTCTCAATACAAGAACTGAATCTTTTTCATCAGAAGGCATCGTATCGACCCCCTTCAAACGGCTGTAAACTTATATCTTTGAAGACAGATCAACCTGCTTCCAGTTCCTGTTGAAAATGAAAGACTATCGCCTTTTGAGGTTGTTAACAGTTCTGTTTACAAAGGCAAAACGGGCATTCCTTTTTGCAATCGAGAATCTAATAAAATTTATATAAGGTAGGCCTTGTTGTGTTTGTCATATTTTACCACTGTCATGGAGCGAAAACCAATGAAGGTAAAATATCTTACACTCTTTAATGTTTTTGATAATCACTTGCAATGATTTGGAGCAGTTTTAAAGAAGGTATTGGCTTCATAATATTTATTTATTTGAAAACAATTGAAATAGGGATTCCTCTGGTCAAGAAATTTCTAAACCTTACTAAAAACAATGAGATATGCAAACAATAACTGAAAACAACCCATACACTTGCCAGGAAAACCTAGAAATGGTATTTATGGCACACTAAAAAAATGATAATTGAAGCACAAAAACTCAAAATGATAATTAAGGCACAAAATAACAAAACTTAGAAATTGTAATTAAGGCACAAAATAACAAAACTTAGAAATTGTAATTAAGGCACAAAATAACAAAACTTAGAAATGTAATTAAGTCACAAAACAACAATACTTAGAAATTGTAATTAAGGCACAAAATAACAAAACTTAGAAATTGTAATTAAGGCACAAAATAACAAAACTTAGAAATTGTAATTAAGGCACAAAATAACAAAACTTAGAAATTGTAATTAAGGCACAAAATAACAAAACTTAGAAATGTAATTAAGTCACAAAACAACAATACTTAGAAATTGTAATTAAGGCACAAAATAACAAAACTTAGAAATTGTAATTAAGGCACAAAATAACAAAACTTAGAAATTGTAATGAAGGCACAAAATAACAAAACTTAGAAATTGTAATTAAGGCACAAAATAACAAAACTTAGAAATTGTAATTAAGGCACAAAATAACAAAACTTAGAAATGTAATTAAGTCACAAAACAACAATACTTAGAAATTGTAATTAAGGCACAAAATAACAAAACTTAGAAAATGGTAAGTAAAGCACAAAATAACAAAACTTAGAAATTGTAATTAAGGCACAAAATAACAAAACTTAGAAATGTAATTAAGTCACAAAACAACAATACTTAGAAATTGTAATTAAGGCACAAAATAACAAAACTTAGAAATTGTAATTAAGGCACAAAATAACAAAACTTAGAAATTGTAATTAAGGCACAAAATAACAAAACTTAGAAATTGTAATTAAGGCACAAAATAACAATACTTAGAAATTGTAATTAAGGCACAAAATAACAAAACTTAGAAATTGTAAGTAAGTCACAAAATAACAATACTTAGAAATTGTAATTAAGGCATAAAATAACAAAACTTAGAAATTGTAATTAAGGCACAAAATAACAATACTTAGAAATTGTAATTAAGGCACACAATAACAAAACTTAGAAATTGTAATTAAGGCATAAAATAACAAAACTTAGAAATTGTAATTAAGGCACAAAATAACAAAACTTAGAAATTGTAATTAAGGCATAAAATGACAAAACTTAGAAATTGTAATTAAGGCATAAAATAACAAAACTTAGAAATTGTAATTAAGGCATAAAATGACAAAACTTAGAAATTGTAATTAAGGCATAAAATAACAAAACTTAGAAATTGTAATTAAGGCATAAAATAACAAAACTTAGAAATTGTAATTAAGGCATAAAATAACAAAACTTAGAAATTGTAATTAAGGCACAAAATAACAAAACTTAGAAATTGTAATTAAGGCATAAAATAACAAAACTTAGAAATTGTAATTAAGGCATAAAATGACAAAACTTAGAAATTGTAATTAAGGCACAAAATAACAAAACTTAGAAATTGTAATTAAGGCATAAAATGACAAAACTTAGAAATTGTAATTAAGGCACACAATAACAAAACTTAGAAATTGTAATTAAGGCATAAAATAACAAAACTTAGAAATTGTAATTAAGGCACACAATAACAAAACTTAGAACGTGTAACTAAGGCACACAATAACAAAACTTAGAAATTGTAATTAAGGCATAAAATAACAAAACTTAGAAATTGTAATTAAGGCACAAAATAACAAAACTTAGAAATTGTAATTAAGGCACAAAATAACAAAACTTAGAAATTGTAATTAAGCACAAAATAACAAAACTTAGAAATGTAATTAAGTCACAAAATAACAATACTTAGAAATTGTAATTAAGGCACAAAATAACAAAACTTAGAAAATGGTAAGTAAAGCACAAAATAACAAAACTGCGAAATTGTAATTAAGGCATAAAATAACAAAACTTAGAAATTGTAATTAAGGCACCAAATCACAAAACTTAGAAATTGTAATTAAGGCACAAAATAACAAAACTTAGAAATTGTAATTAAGGCACAAAATAACTATACTTAGAAATTGTAATTAAGGCACAAAATAACAAAACTTAGAAATTGTAAGTAAGTCACAAAATAACAATACTTAGAAATTGTAATTAAGGCATAAAATAACAAAACTTAGAAATTGTAATTAAGGCACAAAATAACAATACTTAGAAATTGTAATTAAGGCACACAATAACAAAACTTAGAAATTGTAATTAAGGCATAAAATAACAAAACTTAGAAATTGTAATTAAGGCATAAAATGACAAAACTTAGAAATTGTAATTAAGGCACAAAATAACAAAACTTAGAAATTGTAATTAAGGCACAAAATAACAAAACTTAGAAATGTAATTTAGTCACAAAATAACAATACTTAGAAATTGTAATTAAGGCACAAAATAACAAAACTTAGAAAATGGTAAGTAAAGCACAAAATAACAAAACTTAGAAATTGTAATTAAGGCATAAAATAACAAAACTTAGAAATTGTAATTAAGGCATAAAATAACAAAACTTAGAAATTGTAATTAAGGCACAAAATAACAAAACTTAGAAATTGTAATTAAGGCACAAAATAACAAAACTGCGAAATTGTAATTAAGGCACAAAATAACAATACTTAGAAATTGTAATTAAGGCACCAAATCACAAAACTTAGAAATTGTAATTAAGGCACAAAATAACAAAATTTAGAAATTGTAATTAAGGCACAAAATAACTATACTTAGAAATTGTAATTAAGGCACAAAATAACAAAACTTAGAAATTGTAAGTAAGTCACAAAATAACAATACTTAGAAATTGTAATTAAGGCATAAAATAACAAAACTTAGAAATTGTAATTAAGGCACAAAATAACAATACTTAGAAATTGTAATTAAGGCACACAATAACAAAACTTAGAAATTGTAATTAAGGCACGCAATAACAATACTTAGAAATTGTAATTAAGGCATAAAATAACAAAACTTAGAAATTGTAATTAAGGCACGCAATAACAAAACTTAGAAATTGTAATTAAGGCACACAATAACAAAACTTAGAAATTGTAATTAAGGCATAAAATAACAAAACTTAGAAATTGTATTTAAGGCACACAATAACAAAACTTAGAACGTGTAACTAAGGCACAAAATAACAAAACTTAGAAATTGTAATTAAGGCATAAAATAACAAAACTTAGAAATTGTAATTAAGGCATAAAATAACAAAACTTAGAAATTGTAATTAAGGCACAAAATAACAAAACTTAGAAATTGTAATTAAGGCACAAAATAACAAAACTTAGAAATTGTAATTGAGGTATAAAATAACAAAACTTAGAAATTGTAATTAAGGCACACAATAACAAAACTTAGAAATTGTAATTAAGGCACAAAATAACAAAACTTAGAAATTGTAATTAAGGCATAAAATAACAAAACTTAGAAATTGTAATTAAGGCATAAAATAACAAAACTTAGAAATTGTAATTAAGGCATATAATAACAAAACTTAGAAATTGTAATTAAGGCATAAAATAACAAAACTTAGAAATTGTAACTAAGGCACAAAATAACAAAACTTAGAAATAGTAATTAAGGCATAAAAAAAACAAAACTTAGAAATTGTAATTGAGGTATAAAATAACAAAACTTAGAAATTGTAACTAAGGTACAAAATAGCAAAACTTAGAAATTGTAATTAAGGCACAAAATAACAAAACTTAGAAATTGTAATTAAGGCATAAAATAACAAAACTTAGAAATTGTAATTAAGGCACAAAATAACAAAACTTAGAAATTGTAATTGAGGTATAAAATAACAAAACTTAGAAATTGTAATTAAGGCACACAATAACAAAACTTAGAAATTGTAATTAAGGCACAAAATAACAAAACTTAGAAATTGTAATTGAGGTATAAAATAACAAAACTTAGAAATTGTAATTAAGGCACACAATAACAAAACTTAGAAATTGTAATTAAGGCACAAAATAACAAAACTTAGAAATTGTAATTAAGGCATAAAATAACAAAACTTAGAAATTGTAATTAAGGCATAAAATAACAAAACTTAGAAATTGTAACTAAGGCACAAAATAACAAAACTTAGAAATAGTAATTAAGGCATAAAAAAAACAAAACTTAGAAATTGTAATTGAGGTATAAAATAACAAAACTTAGAAATTGTAACTAAGGTACAAAATAGCAAAACTTAGAAATTGTAAGTAAGGTATAAAATAACAAAACTTAGAAATTGTAATTAAGGCATAACAAAAAACTAAAGAGGAAAACCAGTGAAAAATGTTAAAATGCTTAAAAAAATGGCAAATATAATAACAACAAAAATAATATGAAGAACAAAATTATAACCTGTTAGAAATAGTATCAACCCCAACCCTAATAGCTATCTCCCAAATAGAACCACGTAAGTTACTACCAAAAAGAAAAGGTTTAACTGTAGAACTCGTGCACTTTGTCTGCTACAAAATAAATAGCTAAATATTGTCTGCTACAAAATAAATAGCTAAATATTGTCTGCTACAAAATAAATAACTAAATTTTGTCTGCTACAAAATAAATAACTAAATTTTGTCTGCTACAAAATAAATAACTAAATTTTGTCTGCTACAAAATAAATAACTAAATTTTGTCTGCTACAAAATAAATAACTAAATTTTGTCTGCTACAAAATAAATAACTAAATTTTGTCTGCTACAAAATAAATAACTAAATTTTGTCTGCTACAAAATAAATAACTAAATTTTGGCTGCTACAAAATAAATAACTAAATTTTGTCTGCTACAAAATAAATAACTAAATTTTGTCTGCTACAAAATAAATAACTAAATTTTGTCTGCTACAAAATAAATAACTAAATATTGTCTGCTACAAAATAAATAACTAAATTTTGTCTGCTACAAAATAAATAACTAAATTTTGTCTGCTACAAAATAAATAACTAAATTTTGTCTGCTACAAAATAAATAACTAAATTTTGGCTGCTACAAAATAAATAACTAAATTTTGTCTGCTACAAAATAAATAACTAAATTTTGTCTGCTACAAAATAAATAGCTAAATTTTGGCTGCTACAAAATAAATAGTTAAATATTGTCTAGTACAAAATAAATAGCTAAATATTGTCTGCTACAAAATAAATAACTAAATTTTGTCTGCTACAAAATAAATAACTAAATTTTGTCTACTACAAAATAAATAACTAAATTTTGTCTGCTACAAAATAAATAGCTAAATTTTGTCTGCTACAAAATAAATAGTTAAATATTGTCTAGTACAAAATAAATAGCTAAATATTGTCTGCTACAAAATAAATAACTAAATTTTGTCTGCTACAAAATAAATAGCTAAATTTTGTCTGCTACAAAATAAATAGTTAAATATTGTCTAGTACAAAATAAATAGCTAAATATTGTCTGCTACAAAATAAATAACTAAATTTTGGCTGCTACAAAATAAATAACTAAATTTTGTCTGCTACAAAATAAATAACTAAATTTTGTCTGCTACAAAATAAATAACTAAATTTTGTCTGCTACAAAATAAATAACTAAATTTTGGCTGCTACAAAATAAATAGCTAAATATTGTCTGCTACAAAATAAATAGCTAAATATTGTCTGCTACAAAATAAATAACTAAATTTTGTCTGCTACAAAATAAATAACTAAATTTTGTCTGCTACAAAATAAATAACTAAATTTTGTCTGCTACAAAATAAATAACTAAATTTTGGCTGCTACAAAATAAATAACTAAATTTTGTCTGCTACAAAATAAATAGCTAAATTTTGTCTACTACAAAATAAATAACTAAATTTTTTCTGCTACAAAATAAATAACTAAATTTTGGCTGCTACAAAATAAATAACTAAATTTTGGCTGCTACAAAATAAATAACTAAATTTTGTCTGCTACAAAATAAATAACTAAATTTTGTCTGCTACAAAATAAATAACAAAATTTTGTCTGCTACAAAATAAATAACTAAATTTTGTCTGCTACAATATAAATAACTAAATTTTGTCTGCTACAAAATAAATAACTAAATATTGTCTGCTACAAAATAAATAACTAAATTTTGTCTACTACAAAATAAATAACTAAATTTTGTCTGCTACAAAATAAATAACTAAATTTTGGCTGCTACAAAATAAATAACTAAATTTTGTCTGCTACAAAATAAATAGCTAAATTTTGTCTACTACAAAATAAATAACTAAATTTTGTCTGCTACAAAATAAATAACTAAATTTTGTCTGCTACAAAATAAATAACTAAATTTTGTCTGCTACAAAATAAATAACTAAATTTTGTCTGCTACAAAATAAATAACTAAATTTTGTCTGCTACAAAATAAATAACTAAATTTTGTCTGCTACAAAATAAATAACTAAATTTTGTCTGCTACAAAATAAATAACTAAATTTTGTCTGCTACAAAATAAATAACTAAATATTGTCTGCTACAAAATAAATAACTAAATTTTGTCTGCTACAAAATAAATAACTAAATTTTGTCTGCTACAAAATAAATAACTAAATTTTGTCTGCTACAAAATAAATAACTAAATTTTGGCTGCTACAAAATAAATAACTAAATTTTGTCTGCTACAAAATAAATAACTAAATTTTGTCTGCTACAAAATAAATAGCTAAATTTTGTCTGCTACAAAATAAATAACTAAATTTTGTCTGCTACAAAATAAATAGCTAAATATTGTCTAGTACAAAATAAATAGTTAAATATTGTCTAGTACAAAATAAATAGCTAAATATTGTCTGCTACAAAATAAATAACTAAATTTTGGCTGCTACAAAATAAATAACTAAATTTTGGCTGCTACAAAATAACTAACTAAATTTTGTCTACTACAAAATAAATAACTAAATTTTGTCTGCTACAAAATAAATAACTAAATTTTGGCTGCTACAAAATAAATAGTAAAATTTTGGCTGCTACAAAATAAATAGCTAAATATTGTCTGCTACAAAATAAATAACTAAATATTGTCTGCTACAAAATAAATAACTAAATATTGTCTGCTACAAAATAAATAACTAAATTTTGTCTGCTACAAAATAAATAACTAAATTTTGGCTGCTACAAAATAAATAACTAAATTTTGTCTGCTACAAAATAAATAACTAAATTTTGTCTACTACAAAATAAATAACTAAATTTTGTCTGCTACAAAATAAATAACTAAATTTTGGCTGCTACAAAATAAATAGTTAAATTTTGGCTGCTACAAAATAAATAGCTAAATATTGTCTGCTACAAAATAAATAGCTAAATTTTGGCTGCTACAAAATAAATAGTTAAATATTGTCTAGTACAAAATAAATAACTAAATTTTGTCTGCTACAAAATAAATAACTAAATTTTGTCTGCTACAAAATAAATAACTAAATTTTGTCTGCTACAAAATAAATAACTAAATATTGTCTGCTACAAAATAAATAACTAAATTTTGGCTGCTACAAAATAAATAACTAAATTTTGTCTGCTACAAAATAAATAACTAAATTTTGTCTGCTACAAAATAAATAACTAAATTTTGTCTGCTACAAAATAAATAACTAAATATTGTCTGCTACAAAATAAATAACTAAATTTTGTCTGCTACAAAATAAATAACTAAATTTTGTCTGCTACAAAATAAATAACTAAATTTTGTCTGCTACAAAATAAATAACTAAATTTTGGCTGCTACAAAATAAATAACTAAATTTTGTCTGCTACAAAATAAATAACTAAATTTTGTCTGCTACAAAATAAATAGCTAAATTTTGTCTGCTACAAAATAAATAGCTAAATTTTGTCTGCTACAAAATAAATAGTTAAATATTGTCTAGTACAAAATAAATAGCTAAATATTGTCTGCTACAAAATAAATAACTAAATTTTGTCTGCTACAAAATAAATAGCTAAATTTTGTCTACTACAAAATAAATAACTAAATATTGTCTAGTACAAAATAAATAGCTAAATATTGTCTAGTACAAAATAAATAGCTAAATATTGTCTGCTACAAAATAAATAACTAAATTTTGTCTGCTACAAAATAAATAGCTAAATTTTGTCTACTACAAAATAAATAACTAAATATTGTCTGCTACAAAATAAATAGCTAAATATTGTCTGCTACAAAATAAATAACTAAATTTTGTCTGCTACAAAATAAATAGCTAAATTTTGTCTACTACAAAATAAATAACTAAATATTGTCTAGTACAAAATAAATAGCTAAATATTGTCTAGTACAAAATAAATAACTAAATTTTGTCTGCTACAAAATAAATAACTAAATTTTGTCTGCTACAAAATAAATAACTAAATTTTGGCTGCTACAAAATACATAACTAAATTTTGTCTGCTACAAAATAAATAACTAAATATTGTCTGCTACAAAATAAATAACTAAATTTTGTCTGCTACAAAATAAATAACTAAATATTGTCTGCTACAAAATAAATAACTAAATTTTGTCTGCTACAAAATAAATAACTAAATTTTGTCTGCTACAAAATAAATAACTAAATTTTGTCTGCTACAAAATAAATAACTAAATTTTGGCTGCTACAAAATAAATAACTAAATTTTGTCTGCTACAAAATAAATAACTAAATTTTGTCTGCTACAAAATAAATAGCTAAATTTTGTCTGCTACAAAATAAATAACTAAATTTTGTCTGCTACAAAATAAATAACTAAATTTTGTCTGCTACAAAATAAATAACTAAATATTGTCTGCTACAAAATAAATAACTAAATTTTGTCTGCTACAAAATAAATAACTAAATTTTGTCTGCTACAAAATAAATAACTAAATTTTGGCTGCTACAAAATAAATAACTAAATTTTGTCTGCTACAAAATAAATAACTAAATTTTGTCTGCTACAAAATAAATAACTAAATTTTGTCTGCTACAAAATAAATAACTAAATTTTGTCTGCTACAAAATAAATAGCTAAATTTTGTCTGCTACAAAATAAATAGTTAAATATTGTCTAGTACAAAATAAATAGCTAAATATTGTCTGCTACAAAATAAATAACTAAATTTTGTCTGCTACAAAATAAATAGCTAAATTTTGTCTACTACAAAATAAATAACTAAATATTGTCTAGTACAAAATAAATAGCTAAATATTGTCTAGTACAAAATAAATAGCTAAATATTGTCTGCTACAAAATAAATAACTAAATTTTGTCTGCTACAAAATAAATAGCTAAATTTTGTCTACTACAAAATAAATAACTAAATATTGTCTAGTACAAAATAAATAGCTAAATATTGTCTAGTACAAAATAAATAACTAAATTTTGTCTGCTACAAAATAAATAACTAAATTTTGTCTGCTACAAAATAAATAACTAAATTTGGCTGCTACAAAATAAATAACTAAATTTTGTCTGCTACAAAATAAATAACTAAATTTTGTCTGCTACAAAATAAATAGCTAAATTTTGTCTGCTACAAAATAAATAACTAAATTTTGTCTGCTACAAAATAAATAACTAAATTTTGTCTACTACAAAATAAATAACTAAATATTGTCTAGTACAAAATAAATAGCTAAATTTTGTCTACTACAAAATAAATAACTAAATTTTGTCTGCTACAAAATAAATAACTAAATTTTGTCTGCTACAAAATAAATAACTAAATTTTGTCTGCTACAAAATAAATAGCTAAATTTTGTCTGCTACAAAATAAATAGCTAAATATTGTCTAGTACAAAATAAATAGCTAAATATTGTCTGCTACAAAATAAATAACTAAATTTTGTCTGCTACAAAATAAATAGCTAAATTTTGTCTACTACAAAATAAATAGCTAAATATTGTCTAGTACAAAATAAATAGTTAAATATTGTCTACTACAAAATAAATAACTAAATTTTGTCTACTACAAAATAAATAACAAAATTTTGTCTGCTACAAAATAAATAGCTAAATATTGTCTAGTACAAAATAAATAGTTAAATATTGTCTAGTACAAAATAAATAGCTAAATATTGTCTGCTACAAAATAAATAACTAAATTTTGTCTGCTACAAAATAAATAACTAAATTTTGTCTGCTACAAAATAAATAGCTAAATTTTGTCTACTACAAAATAAATAGTTAAATATTGTCTAGTACAAAATAAATAGTTAAATATTGTCTACTACAAAATAAATAACTAAATTTTGTCAATACAAAATAAATAACTAAATTTTGTCTGCTACAAAATAAATAGCTAAATATTGTCTAGTACAAAATAAATAGTTAAATATTGTCCAGTACAAAATAAATAGCTAAATATTGTCTGCTACAAAATAAATAACTAAATTTTGTCTGCTACAAAATAAATAACTAAATTTTGGCTGCTACAAAATAAATAGCTAAATATTGTCTGCTACAAAATAAATAGCTAAATATTGTCTGCTACAAAATAAATAACTAAATTTTGTCTGCTACAAAATAAATAACTAAATTTTGTCTGCTACAAAATAAATAACTAAATTTTGTCTGCTACAAAATAAATAACTAAATTTTGGCTGCTACAAAATAAATAACTAAATTTTGTCTGCTACAAAATAAATAGCTAAATTTTGTCTACTACAAAATAAATAACTAAATTTTGGCTGCTACAAAATAAATAGTTAAATTTTGGCTGCTACAAAATAAATAGCTAAATATTGTCTGCTACAAAATAAATAGCTAAATTTTGGCTGCTACAAAATAAATAGTTAAATATTGTCTAGTACAAAATAAATAACTAAATATTGTCTGCTACAAAATAAATAACTAAATTTTGTCTACTACAAAATAAATAACTAAATTTTGTCTGCTACAAAATAAATAACTAAATTTTGGCTGCTACAAAATAAATAACTAAATTTTGTCTGCTACAAAATAAATAGCTAAATTTTGTCTACTACAAAATAAATAACTAAATTTTGTCTGCTACAAAATAAATAACTAAATTTTGTCTGCTACAAAATAAATAACTAAATTTTGTCTGCTACAAAATAAATAACTAAATTTTGTCTGCTACAAAATAAATAACTAAATTTTGGCTGCTACAAAATAAATAACTAAATTTTGTCTGCTACAAAATAAATAACTAAATTTTGTCTGCTACAAAATAAATAACTAAATTTTGTCTGCTACAAAATAAATAACTAAATATTGTCTGCTACAAAATAAATAACTAAATTTTGTCTGCTACAAAATAAATAACTAAATTTTGTCTGCTACAAAATAAATAACTAAATTTTGTCTGCTACAAAATAAATAACTAAATTTTGGCTGCTACAAAATAAATAACTAAATTTTGTCTGCTACAAAATAAATAACTAAATTTTGTCTGCTACAAAATAAATAGCTAAATTTTGTCTGCTACAAAATAAATAACTAAATTTTGTCTGCTACAAAATAAATAACTAAATTTTGTCTGCTACAAAATAAATAACTAAATATTGTCTGCTACAAAATAAATAACTAAATTTTGTCTGCTACAAAATAAATAACTAAATTTTGTCTGCTACAAAATAAATAACTAAATTTTGTCTGCTACAAAATAAATAACTAAATTTTGTCTGCTACAAAATAAATAGCTAAATTTTGTCTGCTACAAAATAAATAACTAAATTTTGTCTGCTACAAAATAAATAACTAAATTTTGTCTACTACAAAATAAATAACTAAATATTGTCTAGTACAAAATAAATAGCTAAATTTTGTCTACTACAAAATAAATAACTAAATTTTGTCTGCTACAAAATAAATAACTAAATTTTGTCTGCTACAAAATAAATAACTAAATTTTGTCTGCTACAAAATAAATAGCTAAATTTTGTCTGCTACAAAATAAATAGCTAAATATTGTCTAGTACAAAATAAACAGCTAAATATTGTCTGCTACAAAATAAATAACTAAATTTTGTCTGCTACAAAATAAATAGCTAAATTTTGTCTACTACAAAATAAATAGCTAAATATTGTCTAGTACAAAATAAATAGTTAAATATTGTCTACTACAAAATAAATAACTAAATTTTGTCTACTACAAAATAAATAACTAAATTTTGTCTGCTACAAAATAAATAGCTAAATATTGTCTAGTACAAAATAAATAGTTAAATATTGTCTAGTACAAAATAAATAGCTAAATATTGTCTGCTACAAAATAAATAACTAAATTTTGTCTGCTACAAAATAAATAACTAAATTTTGTCTGCTACAAAATAAATAGCTAAATTTTGTCTACTACAAAATAAATAGTTAAATATTGTCTAGTACAAAATAAATAGTTAAATATTGTCTACTACAAAATAAATAACTAAATTTTGTCTACTACAAAATAAATAACTAAATTTTGTCTGCTACAAAATAAATAGCTAAATATTGTCTAGTACAAAATAAATAGTTAAATATTGTCCAGTACAAAATAAATAGCTAAATATTGTCTGCTACAAAATAAATAACTAAATTTTGTCTGCTACAAAATAAATAACTAAATTTTGGCTGCTACAAAATAAATAGCTAAATATTGTCTGCTACAAAATAAATAGCTAAATATTGTCTGCTACAAAATAAATAACTAAATTTTGTCTGCTACAAAATAAATAACTAAATTTTGTCTGCTACAAAATAAATAACTAAATTTTGTCTGCTACAAAATAAATAACTAAATTTTGGCTGCTACAAAATAAATAACTAAATTTTGTCTGCTACAAAATAAATAGCTAAATTTTGTCTACTACAAAATAAATAACTAAATTTTGTCTGCTACAAAATAAATAACTAAATTTTGGCTGCTACAAAATAAATAGTTAAATTTTGGCTGCTACAAAATAAATAGCTAAATATTGTCTGCTACAAAATAAATAGCTAAATTTTGGCTGCTACAAAATAAATAGTTAAATATTGTCTAGTACAAAATAAATAACTAAATATTGTCTGCTACAAAATAAATAACTAAATTTTGTCTACTACAAAATAAATAACTAAATTTTGTCTGCTACAAAATAAATAACTAAATTTTGGCTGCTACAAAATAAATAACTAAATTTTGTCTGCTACAAAATAAATAGCTAAATTTTGTCTACTACAAAATAAATAACTAAATTTTGTCTGCTACAAAATAAATAACTAAATTTTGTCTGCTACAAAATAAATAACTAAATTTTGTCTGCTACAAAATAAATAACTAAATTTTGTCTGCTACAAAATAAATAACTAAATTTTGGCTGCTACAAAATAAATAACTAAATTTTGTCTGCTACAAAATAAATAACTAAATTTTGTCTGCTACAAAATAAATAACTAAATTTTGTCTGCTACAAAATAAATAACTAAATATTGTCTGCTACAAAATAAATAACTAAATTTTGTCTGCTACAAAATAAATAACTAAATTTTGTCTGCTACAAAATAAATAACTAAATTTTGTCTGCTACAAAATAAATAACTAAATTTTGGCTGCTACAAAATAAATAACTAAATTTTGTCTGCTACAAAATAAATAACTAAATTTTGTCTGCTACAAAATAAATAGCTAAATTTTGTCTGCTACAAAATGAATAACTAAATTTTGTCTGCTACAAAATAAATAACTAAATTTTGTCTGCTACAAAATAAATAACTAAATATTGTCTGCTACAAAATAAATAACTAAATTTTGTCTGCTACAAAATAAATAACTAAATTTTGTCTGCTACAAAATAAATAACTAAATTTTGTCTGCTACAAAATAAATAACTAAATTTTGGCTGCTACAAAATAAATAACTAAATTTTGTCTGCTACAAAATAAATAACTAAATTTTGTCTGCTACAAAATAAATAGCTAAATTTTGTCTGCTACAAAATAAATAGCTAAATTTTGTCTGCTACAAAATAAATAGTTAAATATTGTCTAGTACAAAATAAATAGCTAAATATTGTCTGCTACAAAATAAATAACTAAATTTTGTCTGCTACAAAATAAATAGCTAAATTTTGTCTACTACAAAATAAATAACTAAATATTGTCTAGTACAAAATAAATAGCTAAATATTGTCTAGTACAAAATAAATAGCTAAATATTGTCTGCTACAAAATAAATAACTAAATTTTGTCTGCTACAAAATAAATAGCTAAATTTTGTCTACTACAAAATAAATAACTAAATATTGTCTGCTACAAAATAAATAGCTAAATATTGTCTGCTACAAAATAAATAACTAAATTTTGGTCTGCTACAAAATAAATAGCTAAATTTTGTCTACTACAAAATAAATAACTAAATATTGTCTAGTACAAAATAAATAGCTAAATTTTGTCTGCTACAAAATAAATAGCTAAATTTTGTCTACTACAAAATAAATAACTAAATATTGTCTAGTACAAAATAAATAACTAAATTTTGGTCTGCTACAAAATAAATAGCTAAATTTTGTCTACTACAAAATAAATAACTAAATATTGTCTAGTACAAAATAAATAGCTAAATTTGACTGCTACAAAATAAATAGCTAAATTTTGTCTACTACAAAATAAATAACTAAATATTGTCTAGTACAAAATAAATAACTAAATTTTGGTCTGCTACAAAATAAATAGCTAAATTTTGTCTACTACAAAATAAATAACTAAATATTGTCTAGTACAAAATAAATAACTAAATTTTGTCTGCTACAAAATAAATAACTAAATTTTGTCTGCTACAAAATAAATAACTAAATTTTGGCTGCTACAAAATAAATAACTAAATTTTGTCTGCTACAAAATAAATAACTAAATATTGTCTGCTACAAAATAAATAACTAAATTTTGTCTGCTACAAAATAAATAACTAAATATTGTCTGCTACAAAATAAATAACTAAATTTTGTCTGCTACAAAATAAATAACTAAATTTTGTCTGCTACAAAATAAATAACTAAATTTTGTCTGCTACAAAATAAATAACTAAATTTTGGCTGCTACAAAATAAATAACTAAATTTTGTCTGCTACAAAATAAATAACTAAATTTTGTCTGCTACAAAATAAATAGCTAAATTTTGTCTGCTACAAAATAAATAACTAAATTTTGTCTGCTACAAAATAAATAACTAAATTTTGGCTGCTACAAAATAAATAACTAAATATTGTCTGCTACAAAATAAATAACTAAATTTTGTCTGCTACAAAATAAATAACTAAATTTTGTCTGCTACAAAATAAATAACTAAATTTTGTCTGCTACAAAATAAATAACTAAATTTTGGCTGCTACAAAATAAATAACTAAATTTTGTCTGCTACAAAATAAATAACTAAATTTTGTCTGCTACAAAATAAATAGCTAAATTTTGTCTGCTACAAAATAAATAGCTAAATTTTGTCTGCTACAAAATAAATAGTTAAATATTGTCTAGTACAAAATAAATAGCTAAATATTGTCTGCTACAAAATAAATAACTAAATTTTGTCTGCTACAAAATAAATAGCTAAATTTTGTCTACTACAAAATAAATAACTAAATATTGTCTAGTACAAAATAAATAGCTAAATATTGTCTAGTACAAAATAAATAGCTAAATATTGTCTGCTACAAAATAAATAACTAAATTTTGTCTGCTACAAAATAAATAGCTAAATTTGGCTGCTACAAAATAAATAACTAAATATTGTCTAGTACAAAATAAATAGCTAAATATTGTCTAGTACAAAATAAATAACTAAATTTTGTCTGCTACAAAATAAATAACTAAATTTTGTCTACTACAAAATAAATAACTAAATATTGTCTAGTACAAAATAAATAGCTAAATTTTGTCTACTACAAAATAAATAACTAAATTTTGTCTGCTACAAAATAAATAACTAAATTTTGTCTGCTACAAAATAAATAACTAAATTTTGTCTGCTACAAAATAAATAGCTAAATTTTGTCTGCTACAAAATAAATAGCTAAATATTGTCTAGTACAAAATAAATAGCTAAATATTGTCTGCTACAAAATAAATAACCAAATTTTGTCTGCTACAAAATAAATAGCTAAATTTTGTCTACTACAAAATAAATAACTAAATTTTGTCTGCTACAAAATAAATAGCTAAATATTGTCTAGTACAAAATAAATAGTTAAATATTGTCTACTACAAAATAAATAACTAAATTTTGTCTACTACAAAATAAATAACTAAATTTTGTCTGCTACAAAATAAATAGCTAAATATTGTCTAGTACAAAATAAATAGCTAAATATTGTCTAGTACAAAATAAATAGCTAAATATTGTCTGCTACAAAATAAATAACTAAATTTTGTCTGCTACAAAATAAATAACTAAATTTTGTCTGCTACAAAATAAATAGCTAAATTTTGTCTACTACAAAATAAATAGTTAAATATTGTCTAGTACAAAATAAATAGTTAAATATTGTCTACTACAAAATAAATAACTAAATTTTGTCTACTACAAAATAAATAACTAAATTTTGTCTGCTACAAAATAAATAGCTAAATATTGTCTAGTACAAAATAAATAGTTAAATATTGTCTAGTACAAAATAAATAGCTAAATATTGTCTGCTACAAAATAAATAACTAAATTTTGTCTGCTACAAAATAAATAACTAAATTTTGGCTGCTACAAAATAAATAGCTAAATATTGTCTGCTACAAAATAAATAGCTAAATATTGTCTGCTACAAAATAAATAACTAAATTTTGTCTGCTACAAAATAAATAACTAAATTTTGTCTGCTACAAAATAAATAACTAAATTTTGTCTACTACAAAATAAATAACTAAATTTTGGCTGCTACAAAATAAATAACTAAATTTTGTCTGCTACAAAATAAATAGCTAAATTTTGTTTGCTACAAAATAAATAGCTAAATATTGTCTGCTACAAAATAAATAACTAAATTTTGTCTGCTACAAAATAAATAACTAAATTTTGTCTGCTACAAAATAAATAACTAAATTTTGTCTGCTACAAAATAAATAACTAAATTTTGTCTGCTACAAAATAAATAACTAAATTTTGTCTGCTACAAAATAAATAACTAAATTTTGTCTGCTACAAAATAAATAACTAAATTTTGTCTACTACAAAATAAATAGCTAAATTTTGGCTGCTACAAAATAAATAACTAAATTTTGTCTACTACAAAATAAATAGCTAAATTTTGTCTGCTACAAAATAAATAGCTAAATTTTGGCTGCTACAAAATAAATAGCTAAATATTGTCTGCTACAAAATAAATAACTAAATTTTGTCTGCTACAAAATAAATAACTAAATTTTGTCTGCTACAAAATAAATAACTAAATTTTGTCTGCTACAAAATAAATAACTAAATTTTGTCTGCTACAAAATAAATAACTAAATTTTGTCTGCTACAAAATAAATAACTAAATTTTGTCTACTACAAAATAAATAGCTAAATTTTGGCTGCTACAAAATAAATAACTAAATTTTGTCTACTACAAAATAAATAGCTAAATTTTGTCTGCTACAAAATAAATAGCTAAATTTTGGCTGCTACAAAATAAATAACTAAATTTTGTCTGCTACAAAATAAATAACTAAATTTTGGCTGCTACAAAATAAATAACTAAATTTTGTCTACTACAAAATAAATAGCTAAATTTTGTCTGCTACAAAATAAATAACTAAATTTTGTCTACTACAAAATAAATAGCTAAATTTTGTCTGCTACAAAATAAATAACTAAATTTTGTCTGCTACAAAATAAATAGCTAAATTTTGTCTGCTACAAAATAAATAGCTAAATATTGTCTGCTACAAAATAAATAACTAAATTTTGTCTGCTACAAAATAAATAACTAAATTTTGTCTGCTACAAAATAAATAACTAAATTTTGGCTGCTACAAAATAAATAACTAAATTTTGTCTGCTACAAAATAAATAGCTAAATTTTGTCTACTACAAAATAAATAACTAAATTTTGTCTGCTACAAAATAAATAACTAAATTTTGGCTGCTACAAAATAAATAACTAAATTTTGTCTGCTACAAAATAAATAGCTAAATTTTGTCTGCTACAAAATAAATAGCTAAATTTTGGCTGCTACAAAATAAATAACTAAATTTTGTCTGCTACAAAATAAATAGCTAAATTTTGGCTGCTACAAAATAAATAACTAAATTTTGTCTGCTACAAAATAAATAGCTAAATTTTGTCTGCTACAAAATAAATAGCTAAATTTTGGCTGCTACAAAATCAATAGCTAAATTTTGTCTGCTACAAAATAAATAGCTAACTTTTGTCTACTACAAAATAAATAGCTAAATTTTGGCTGCTACAAAATAAATAGCTAACTTTTGTCTACTACAAAATAAATAGCTAAATTTTGGCTGCTACAAAATAAATAGCTAACTTTTGTCTACTACAAAATAAATAGCTAAATTTTGGCTGCTACAAAATAAATAACTAAATTTTGTCTACTACAAAATAAATAGCTAAATTTTGTCTGCTACAAAATAAATAGCTAAATTTTGGCTGCTACAAAATAAATAACTAAATTTTGTCTGCTACAAAATAAATAACTAAATTTTGGCTGCTACAAAATAAATAACTAAATTTTGTCTACTACAAAATAAATAGCTAAATTTTGGCTGCTACAAAATAAATAGTTAAATATTGTCTAGTACAAAATAAATAGCTAAATATTGTCTGCTACAAAATAAATAGCAAAATATTGTCTACTACAAAATAAATAACTAAATTTTGTCTGCTACAAAATAAATAGCTAAATTTTGGCTGCTACAAAATAAATAGTTAAATATTGTCTAGTACAAAATAAATAGCTAAATATTGTCTGCTACAAAATAAATAGCTAAATATTGTCTGCTACAAAATAAATAACTAAATTTTGTCTGCTACAAAATAAATAACTAAATTTTGTCTGCTACAAAATAAATAGTTAAATATTGTCTAGTACAAAATAAATAGCTAAATATTGTCTGCTACAAAATAAATAGCTAAATATTGTCTGCTACAAAATAAATAACTAAATTTTGTCTGCTACAAAATAAATAACTAAATTTTGTCTGCTACAAAATAAATAACTAAATTTTGGCCGCTACAAAATAAATAACTAAATTTTGTCTGCTACAAAATAAATAGCTAAATTTTGTCTACTACAAAATAAATAACTAAATTTTGTCTGCTACAAAATAAATAACTAAATTTTGGCTGCTACAAAATAAATAACTAAATTTTGTCTGCTACAAAATAAATAGCTAAATTTTGTCTGCTACAAAATAAATAGCTAAATTTTGGCTGCTACAAAATAAATAACTAAATTTTGTCTGCTACAAAATAAATAGCTAAATTTTGGCTGCTACAAAATAAATAACTAAATTTTGTCTGCTACAAAATAAATAGCTAAATTTTGTCTGCTACAAAATAAATAGCTAAATTTTGGCTGCTACAAAATAAATAGCTAAATTTTGTCTGCTACAAAATAAATAGCTAACTTTTGTCTACTACAAAATAAATAGCTAAATTTTGGCTGCTACAAAATAAATAGCTAACTTTTGTCTACTACAAAATAAATAGCTAAATTTTGGCTGCTACAAAATAAATAGCTAACTTTTGTCTACTACAAAATAAATAGCTAAATTTTGGCTGCTACAAAATAAATAACTAAATTTTGTCTACTACAAAATAAATAGCTAAATTTTGTCTGCTACAAAATAAATAGCTAAATTTTGTCTGCTACAAAATAAATAACTAAATTTTGTCTGCTACAAAATAAATAACTAAATTTTGGCTGCTACAAAATAAATAACTAAATTTAGTCTACTACAAAATAAATAGCTAAATTTTGTCTGCTACAAAATAAATAGCTAAATTTTGTCTGCTACAAAATAAATAACTAAATTTTGTCTGCTACAAAATAAATAGCTAAATTTTGGCTGCTACAAAATAAATAACTAAATTTTGTCTACTACAAAATAAATAGCTAACTTTTGTCTACTACAAAATAAATAGCTAAATTTTGGCTGCTACAAAATAAATAACTAAATTTTGTCTACTACAAAATAAATAGCTAAATTTTGTCTGCTACAAAATAAATAGCTAAATTTTGGCTGCTACAAAATAAATAACTAAATTTTGTCTGCTACAAAATAAATAGCTAAATTTTGGCTGCTACAAAATAAATAACTAAATTTTGTCTGCTACAAAATAAATAGCTAAATTTTGTCTGCTACAAAATAAATAGCTAAATTTTGGCTGCTACAAAATAAATAGCTAAATTTTGTCTGCTACAAAATAAATAGCTAACTTTTGTCTACTACAAAATAAATAGCTAAATTTTGTCTGCTACAAAATAAATAGCTAACTTTTGTCTACTACAAAATAAATAGCTAAATTTTGGCTGCTACAAAATAAATAGCTAACTTTTGTCTACTACAAAATAAATAGCTAAATTTTGGCTGCTACAAAATAAATAACTAAATTTTGTCTGCTACAAAATAAATAGCTAAATTTTGTCTGCTACAAAATAAATAACTAAATTTTGTCTACTACAAAATAAATAGCTAAATTTTGGCTGCTACAAAATAAATAACTAAATTTTGGCTGCTACAAAATAAATAGCTAACTTTTGTCTGCTACAAAATAAATAACTAAATTTTGGCTGCTACAAAATAAATAACTAAATTTTGGCTGCTACAAAATAAATAGCTAACTTTTGTCTACTACAAAATAAATAGCTAAATTTTGGCTGCTACAAAATAAATAGCTAACTTTTGTCTACTACAAAATAAATAGCTAAATTTTGGCTGCTACAAAATAAATAACTAAATTTTGTCTGCTACAAAATAAATAGCTAAATTTTGTCTGCTACAAAATAAATAGCTAACTTTTGTCTACTACAAAATAAATAGCTAAATTTTGGCTGCTACAAAATAAATAGCTAACTTTTGTCTACTACAAAATAAATAGCTAAATTTTGGCTGCTACAAAATAAATAACTAAATTTTGTCTGCTACAAAATAAATAGCTAAATTTTGGCTGCTACAAAATAAATAGCTAACTTTTGTCTACTACAAAATAAATAGCTAACTTTTGTCTGCTACAAAATAAATAACTAAATTTTGTCTGCTACAAAATAAATAGCTAAATTTTGTCTACTGCAAAATAAATAGCTAACTTTTGTCTGCTACAAAATAAATAACTAAATTTTGTCTGCTACAAAATAAATAGCTAACTTTTGTCTACTACAAAATAAATAGCTAAATTTTGGCTGCTACAAAATAAATAACTAAATTTTGTCTGCTACAAAATAAATAGCTAACTTTTGTCTACTACAAAATAAATAGCTAACTTTTGTCTGCTACAAAATAAATAACTAAATTTTGTCTGCTGCAAAATAAATAGCTAAATGTTGTCTACTACTTAATAAATATTTCCATATTGTTTACTACAAAATAAATTGATAGCTAAAAGTATTTCTTACAAAGCCACAAGAAAACCAAGTTGGTCCGTAAGGGGAATAGAATTTCTTCGTCTGCCAAAAAAAAAAAAAAAAAAAAAATAATTAAACTAAATAAGTAAAAACAGCGTTATTTTAATAACAAAAAATGTAAATGAAAAATCAATTTTCTTTACGTTCTCCCAAAAGAAAAAGTCAAGTGCAATTTGGAAATAAAAAGAAATGTAAAAATCACTTTTTTCGGCCTCATACAGGCACCGAGCTCGGAATAGTATTTTAGAAGTATGTCGTGGTATCAATTTGCCCACTGCATCAACGTTTTTCATATACGGATTATAAAACCTAGGAAAATGTATGTTGTGTCAGTAGATAAAA